>NW_027114676.1:1053472-1088666 GCF_000696795.3 Halyomorpha halys | reverse complement strand
ATATATCATATTTTGTTGGTGGACTCATTTATTTATTGTTTATTCACTAGTAAATGAAAAATTTTATAATTAAAAAAAATTCACAACTAACAAAATACTTAATATGATTGTGATTAAAAAACACGTGGTTTCAACAATTTCAAACTGCCTGTTGTTTATAAAGGCAAGGAAAAAGCTCGGATGAACGTTGTACTTTTTATCGATTGTATTGCCAGTCGATAAAAAGTATAACACTTGTAAAGTATCTCGCTTTAAAACGTTTGTTTCTTGTTCTTATCTAGCCTTTATGAGTTAAATAAACCTCACTTAGATGGGTGAACCGTTGGATACTCCGAAATAGATTTTTTTATTTTGTGTGATTTTTTTAACCGTCCCCCAAACGATCTTCCTGCGATTATTTACAGCACGCGCAACTAATAATCTTTAAGTGTTATTTATATTTAAAAAGAAGGGTGTGATTCGGGTAAAACAATATTATTTTGATACGATCCTGATGTAATTATTTTGTCTAATAACATCTTCAAATCAAAATAAGTAATGGACGTTAGTTTAGAATATAAATTTCTTTATTTTGAACAGTTCACTTTATTTTAAAGGAATAATTATCATTTTTATTTTTATGTCCAGACTTTACAGATCCGGTTGATGTTGATTGGAAGTTTCAACATTTTTCACTATTTGCCCGACTGAACTCACTACCTTTCGCCACCATTACCAACCGAAGATAGATGTTCTCTGGAAAATACTTTTCCACAGTCGGCAACAGCCCACTAAATCTCAGAGTAAATTGGAGCCTTGGAACGTAATTGGTCCAATGGTCTCGGCTAATGACAAGTTAGGTCGACTCAGCCCCTAACTAGCGACTAGATTCTCTCCCTCATCGAGTTCTAGTTCAGCTAAGATCTGTACTCATCTATGTACGAATTAGAAAATATCAAATATACAATGGAAGTATAAACATCCTTGAAACTAATCTAGATATTAAAAAAATATATACTTTACATATAATCCTTTCTATCCTCTTTTACTGGGAGGTTGTCTAGCAATAAAAAATCAGAGAATATATCAGGAATTGGTACTATCGAGAAAAAGTTCGGATTTACATTATTGCGGATATAATAATTTTGTGAAAGTTATGGTGAGTTTTAAATTTCAATATATTGTCTAAATTTGAATTATTTACGGACTGGCTAATTTTGGAGCTAAAGAAATGAAATATTATTCTTTTGCATTAATTTTTATTGTGTATAATTTTGTTATTTGATTCATTTATACTTTCTGTAGTTATGAGTTAATTATTTTATCTCTATTACTATTGTTGTTAATTGAAACATGTGTTGTGATTAATTGACTCAAAAAATGTCCAACAGCAATAAACGCTCGCTTGAATGATAATTTTATTTTTTCGGTTGGCTTTATAGACCGTGTAGATGTTTGGCCACCCGAACCAGCCTTCTCAAAGCCTGCTTGTCCTCCCGTTAGCTGAATGCAGCTCTTTTGTAACTTTGTCGATTCTGTCTATCAATCCTGTTTTTGCCCTCCCGTGTAGTCACTTTACTACTATACTGGCATTTGTTGTGTAGTGGCGTCCTAATGGAGTGTTTCTAGCCACTTTTTTTTTTAATTTAGCAGGTTTCTATGAATCTCTATTAACATTTTTTCTTTATTGTGCTGCATTGGTAATGAAGATAAGATAGCAAATTCGCACCATATTTAAAGAGATATATAAATTAAATAATTAGTAGAAAAATGGAATAATATTAAACTTGTAGAATAACACTTTAGCCACATTAATTTCTACAATGCAAAAAAATCTAGATTTCAAGAAATCTGGCGGATTTCTCTCTACTGGATCATTGGTTTGAATCCTCAGCGGAGAATGGGACACTACCCGCAGAAGACTTTATGGAGAGGCTAGACACTGCCGTTTCTCCAATAACATTAACATTAAATTTTATTTATTAAATAAATCAAATTGTATCCTCGTATAGTCTCAACACTTCTTATTACATCAATAGTCCAACGTTTCGGCCATTAGAGTTATTTATATGATAGTGATAGTGTGGATTAATAAAAAATTAAAAGTTTTAAAATTTAATGAAGTTTTAAAAAATAGGGTGTTTTTGACTTATAATTAATGACCTGGGCAGAATAGCTAGAAAAACAATTTTAAATTTTTGATGTGGGGTGAGAACTTATATTTGAAGATTGTCCTTAAGGAGGACCGAATTGGCCGAAACGTTGGACGATTGATGTAATAAAAAGTGTTGAGACTACACAAGGATACAATTTGATTTATTTAACAAATAAATACCAGTCTCAAGAAATTGAAAAAATTATATTTAAATTAATTTTTATGTTTCATTCTCAAACAATATTTTCCTTCTACAAGAGTGGTACCTCTTAGATCAGATTTACTAAATGTATTATAATGTACACTTCCAAATAGCAATAAATAAATATTAAAAAAAAAAAGAATGGTACCCATCTGTAAAAGGGTTAAAATATGGATTATTGATGACATATCAATATCACAGAGATCATTATAAGATATAAAAGACTTAACTTTCAAAAAATTAGTGGTACCTCCCACCCTCTCATCCAAGAACTCGGTTTATATTTATTTATTGTGAATAATATCAGAAAAACAAATGTAATTTAATATTTGAAATTAGCATTTATCAATAATTACATTAATCTAATTTCCATTCACTATTTCTGATATTCTATATTGAAGGAAATATCGAAAGATGTGAAGATAAAAAAATACAGGAGCCCTTCCCCTAGAGTAAGTACGGACAGGAAATAACCAGCGTAAATTATGATGGAAAGAATGGGTCTTTAAAAAGTGACAGTAATTGCTCCGAGGCATATAAAGATGGCAATATAAAAAAGGCTTTATTTTTACAAGCGTAATGCTCTTATGTTACAGAGAAAAAAAAAGTAATCAGATTTTATGACCTACTATCTTAATTACCGTGTAACGGAAAAATAATTAATGAAATCCTGTGTTACTTTTTTTTAATGCAGATTGGAACTTTTTTTTTAACTGGTATAAATTTATTTTTATTATAATTTATATCTACAAGTAGTCGTTAAGTTTCTTCATCTTGTCAGGTTTTGTAAATGATAAATATCTATCCAACGAATAAATATCTATGTATTTTTTTTTATTTTAGTGATATTGAATACATTTTAACTCAGTTAAAAGAATTGATTATATTCTTTTTTGTTATACTTCATCCGAAAACAAATTTATTTCAATGATTAGCTCACAATGACATGATAACAGCGCGGTAAAAAATAATTTAGTCCCAGAAAAGAAAAGTGGGAAAAAATATTCTTTTCAAAAGAAATAGAGTTAATTTTCGTTTTTCTTACCTCGTGAAACCCTTCGATATGAATTTTTATAGTAATAAAAAAATAACAATTTTATGATTCTAAATGAGTAGAAAATAAATCCCCATCCCATGGGATGGATCCCCCAAAAGGGACAGGGGTTCAGTACTTTGTAAGGAAGTACTGTTATTAGACCAACGCTTATGCAAGGATAAGATTCGGTCAGAATCACGCTCGGCCGCCATTTATTTCCCAATTAAGAGGCTGGGTGGACCTCGGAGGGCTTCCAAACCCACAGAGTTGACTCTCGGCTTCAGTAACAGAATAAATGGTTATCTACTTTCTGATATACAGATATCTCCCACATCTATGAGTATCGCTTTTAACCTTCTTATTTTTCGTAATAGGTTCAGTCGAAAAATATGAGATTAAATGTTTGTGAAGTTTCTCCGTTGTAGTTACAGATATCGGTGTTTGTTAGATGGAATCTCTTTATGTAGTTTTAGTCGGCTAGTGTTCTTTCAGTAATTTTGTCAGTAATGTGTACTTTTAAATTTATTATAGTTTTGAGGTGTTATATTAGCTATGTATTTGTACAGGGGTTGTCCTCTAGTCGAAAGTTACCAGCATCTGTCCAGTCCTGTGTGAGTTCAGTTTTAATTTTTTTTTTAATAAAGGGTAACGGTACTGTAGTAGAGTCGTTGATTATCATAAAAGACTCATTAGCTAATTATTTCATCAATCCGAAACGGCTTATACTAGTTAATATATTATTCCTTTAGTGAAAGTAATCATTGAATTAACAGTGATGGAACTATGGCACTGAGATTATTAGTTGTGAGAGATGCTTCCTAACCAAGGACTATAGGCTTTTAACCTTATCGAAGGATTAATTTCAATGTGGCCAATAGGCTTGAGCTCTGACCTTTTGCCCCCGTGGCCTACTCCATCCTCCATACATTAAACAACCCCTTCCAATCTGTTCGGATATTTTCCCTTTTACGTATATTTTTAAACATTTATCAGCTTTGTATTTACTTTAAATTTTTTTATTTAGCGATAAAGAAAAAAACAGCTTGGGTACAAGCAATACTTAGGAAAAATATCTTAAATAATAAAACATCAGTAAATATTTCTTGAATAATGTTTTAATTGAATTTTTTTTTTATTATCTCCTTTGTTTTTACTTCTGAACAACCCGTCATAGCCTAGTCCATCTGAAAATTATCATATTAGATCTTATCGACCTTTACATTCACTTATAAGTTTTCATTATTCCTAATTGGATTTATAAATTGTATATTACACTACGAAAAAAATAACAATCATTATATGAGTAAATAAAAAAAACCAATTATTTTTAGATTTTTTTTTGTTGTGATCATTTTATGTTTTACTACCTCCTTATAAGGGATTTGTCTTGATTATTAAATATTGTTATATCTCTACTCTTGAATTTACGTTGTACTATAACAGTTAACAAAAAGTATTATTACATAAATAAAGTGCTATAATTTTTAGTTATTCCTATTTTTTGTACTTACATCTTCATATCATTGTCTTGCATATTGTTCTAGACTTATTTATTGGAAAGGGTTTAGCCTAATTCAACCCCTACTTCTTTCTCTCTATTTTTAACCATACGCTGATTATTGCTAGAGGTTGATAAGATCTCACTACTTCAAATATAACAGTTTTAAGATAAACTTGATAACGTACAGGAGTCTGAAACGTTGTGCAGAAGATAATATGAAGGAGATGAGAAGTATTAAACATTTTTTTTCCTTGCAAAGAAACAAATACATATAAAATATTTTATACTCTTACCCATCAATTAAATAATTAAGATAATTTTAACTTTTTCTAGAAGGTTTTACATCTGTTACTATTTTAAAAAAATTAAACAATTAGAATTTGTTTAAGGAAGCCATCGTTCTTTCATTGTTGATGAATTTCATTAAAAAACTGTAGATGAAAGAATAAAGTTTACAATTCCTTTAGATATATATGATTATTTTTTATTATTTCACCTACTATCGTCAATTTAAGCCCTTTTTTCGTTTTTTATTTATCTTTTTTTTGTTATCTCTTCACTTTACTCTTTTCCTATTTTTCTTTAGTGTTTTTATTATTTTCTCTTTTATTTTTGTCAATGTTAACTCATAATAGATTATAAAACTTCAATTTTTTTATATAAATATATACAGTGTACGGGATATTGTTTAATTTTTTTCATATTTTTCTTTTTGAGTTTTCTTTTTCAAAACTTGTACTACACTGCGCATGCTACCACCAATTTTCTAGCTACTCAACTCTTAGTTGGAACAAAATAAATATAATCATATCTCTTTTGTGATATGATATTTATGTTAGTTATTAGAGCCTAGAAACGTAAAAGCAACTGGCTATGAAAGCCCTTATGGTATGGAAATATGACCGCTAAACCCAAGGATGGGGAGAGCATTTTATAGTTTATACCCCAATATCATTTTTATGTATACATCCATTCTACCTAGGCTCATTTTTAATTGTCTTTAATTATATTTATATAAGTAATTTATCTACTATACATAAAAAATCATTTTCCTGTCATTATTGATCAAATTAATTTGTACCCTTTTCATTGTTTTATTATTTTAGGGTAGCAATATCTAAGGGAAAACCTGACCCCACACGATTTGAGCTTCACTATCAAAACCACGTAATAGGCGATAATCTCTTGATTAAAAATGGTTTCAGTGCCAAAAATAATATATATTATAATGACATACATTATTAAAACACGAATAACCAATATTTTATTTCCTATACTATATACATTTACCTTTAACAGTATTTATTTAAATAAGTTATTTACAAAGAAAACTATTAGTTAGATAGAAAATTTTTATTTTTACCTAAATTTTGTACATCTCATTCGATCTTATTTTAAATCTAACAAGAGGTATAAAAAAAAAAAAAAGAAAAGATATACATGTACTCCAGTATCATTTCGCCATGTTATGTAATCATTAGTCGTTTCAGTCATAAGTACCTGTAGAATAAGTCAAGTTCGTAAATCTTGTATGAATAAATAAAAATATTTATTTTTTTAGTATTACAATTTTATATCTTATTAGAATCTGGTATTCACTTCGAGTCGGTTTATTCTATATTCCCTAGGAAAGTTGAAGAAGTTGGCGTATAGGGATATTTAGCTTAATTAAGGATTAAAATTTGACAAAATTAAGGATTAAAGTTATTTTTAAACTTGATTTTTTTTTAAAGTAAATTAACCTTGAGACAGGCGCGATTCCAAAAGTTATACCAAATATCAAGTATGGAAATGATACAGTAGTTAGAAACACAATTGTTTGTACTAAAATAATTAACATCTGTATATATCGGGATCCGTCCGTTTCTTTCTTCAGATTTTCGAGTGTATGTTGAATTTTTTATTAGTGTGGAAAAGGGGTGTTGAAATTATGAGACTTTTCTGGTTATTAATGAAAATGTGTATATTTAAATAAATCAAGTAAAATCCTTGAACTATAGTTAGTATGTTAGCTGAAAATATTACATTATTTCGATTATAGACATGAGTATTGGGTGGTCTCGTATATTACGATATTGGCTTATCTGTGTGGCGTCTTTGTCGCTGCGGTCACGTCTTCTTCGCTCCCTCGTCCAGGTTCAGCGGTGGGCGAAAATGGTGAAACCGTGTATCTTCGCCTGGTGTCAGAAAGACGTGTTTCTTCCTCAGTGAATGGCCAGCGGCTGTGGCGAGGAGGTATGGTAAGAGCAAGCCAAGTTCTGGCTTGCATGCAGCGATTGATAATATAGGAGGGCGGCTTCGCAGTCGTGGCGTCTTCGGGGTGTTCGACCAGGGGTGGGGGTCATCAGAAAATGAGACCTCCAACCCCTACTTTATATAAACTAAAAAAAAAGTACGCGAAAATCGGATTATGCAAGTCTGACAACATCCATTGCATGTACATACCTACACAATGATATACACTTAAATACAAAATCTTGTGTATTATCTTTCCAATTTCTTGAGACTGGTATTTATTTTTTAAATAAATCAAATGGTATCCATGTTAAGTCTCAAAATTTTTTATTAAATCAACTGTCCAACGTTTCGGCCAATTAGGCAATCCTCAAGGACAATCCCCAATATAAATTTATACTTCACATCCAAATTTAAAATTGTTTTGTACTGGAAGATTATTGATTGACCATGTGTAAAGATGAAAGGAATATGGTCCGGGTGCGGTCAAAAAAACTCAAATAGTAGAATTATACTATTTTATTGAGCCAACGTTTCGCCCCACGTTGCAGGACTTCATCAGGGCTAAAAAAGATACAAACACATAGTTACAAAAGGAAAACAAAAACATAAGTAGCACTGCGGCGGATATTGCCGTTACTAGTGTTTGTATCTTGAGGGCCCCGTGTGTTTTGTGACATACTGGAAGATGATTGATTGACCGTTTGTAAAGATGAAAGGAATATGGTCTGGGAGCGGACAAAAAAACTCAAAAAAATCATAAGGCTATTTAGCCCAGGTCATTAATTACAAGTCAAAATTACCTTATTTTGTCACAATTTCATTAATTTTTGGAACTTTTAATTTTAGATCAAATTACACTCAGCTATCATACAAACAAAACTGATAATTTCAACAGTTGGTAAATTTGGCATCATTTACTCTCGAAAAATATGCTGGGATTTAAGATAGGTATTTGCTAGTACACACCATAGTTTTTTTTCTTATAGGTTTAGTTTAAAATTCAAAACTAATGTGTGCCTCAGCACATTATAAAATTCGAAGAACGCCCACTACAACAAAAAATACAAATCAAAAACTACTTAAAATCTAGGCCACTACAGAAGAAGGAAACAGTGCAGGACCAGAATATATATTCATGCTAAAAACTTTAAATGAAATCTAGAAATAGGGATTATGAAGAAAAAAAAAGTTTTATTGATAATATACAATAATATATAATATACAATAGCAGAAATATGTTTGACAGGCCCAATGATCGTAACGAGATGTCCAAAACATTGTGTTTCCCTTATCGTTTTCTAGTATCCTTTGGTTTAATATTCAACTTTTATTCATTAGTCACCTCTCACTTTTTTTTCTCATGAGCAATGTTAAAATTTCTTCGTTATTAGCATCTTCTTCCTCGCAAGAATCTCGACTTAACTCAATATCAGAATATAGTTCTCTTTCTATTTAGTCGCAATTACCAGTGTGCGAATAATCAGAGGAATCTGAAGCATCACGTCTTCTTTCTACAGTCAAATAAATGAGTATTTACGGCCTGACAGTCGTCTAGAATTTTCTTCTCCCTAGGCATCAAAAACTAAAAAAAAGAGAAAACACTCGGAAGAGAACAAGTATCAATTTGATACCAATGGTGTTTACAAAAGGGTACCTGAAAAAATTTGATGCACTCAAGAATATGTTACTTATCGATAAAATAGTATTATAGTGGGTACAAGCCTAGGGCGAAAAAAATTTTTAATCTTGAACTAGCAAAAAATCACACTAACTGTCGCGTGTATTAAGCTCAATTTGATACAAGCAAGTGTCTACAGAGAAAACAAAAGACCTGCCGGAGAAGGGAACATCACTGGCGGTGATATGGCACCGGCACACAAGGAGGAGAGTCCCACTCACCGATCACGTGCCTTCAAATTTGCAGAAAACAGTTTCATTTATCTCAAAGTGATACGCGCGCCCCTCGTTGAGTTAGAAAACATATAATATCCAATTTGCCTATTTTATTTCGATACAACGTACACAATATAAACAGCTGCGATTTAGCTGAGATATTTTAATTATACATTCTTCCGTAGATTGTGGTCATTTTTTGACCACCCCATTAGCCTTAGGAAAGGCAATAGAGGTGCCACATTAGGAAAAGAAACCCCTATCTTTGACAATATCTTTGTAACACGTCTATTTCTAAATAGAACCCAAACTTTTTGTGTCAGATGTGCCATTATACAAACGAAGCCGCTATAAGATAATGCTTATTAACGTATATATTCTTAACTATTAATAATCTTTCATTTTAGAGGATTAGGTTAGGTAATGGCTAATTTTAACAAAAATGTTTTTGACGAGTAATAATACAATCTGCCATAGTTAGAGTTAATAAGTATTAGATTTCTAAATATTCATACCACATGTATAGAAAAATGTAGAAGAAAAAATGAATATGATAGCAATAGTGAAAATTAAAATCTTAAAATAAAATTAAAAAACAAACAAACTAATAATTAAAAAAAAATTCAAGACAGGAAACAGCTCGTCGATTCCGTTTTTTTACAAATAACATTTTTTAGACAAACGGCCTAAATTGCCAATCCATTACAAAAGACTGATCGACCTGACTATTATAGGCATTATTTCCTCCCGAATATAATCCTTGCAGTCCAAAATCCTTAATGCTCCTTTGTCACAAATCAAGGCATTCATCATGACCTCAACGTCCCATATGTTGCCGATTTGGCCAGAACCAGATATCATTCCTTCCATGATAAACTTCCCAACCACCCAAATCCACTTGTTTCTAACCTGGCTTCTCCTTCATAATCCTCCTAGGCGTCTGAAAAGATGATGGTCTCGAGATCTTCTCCTCTAGAAATGTTATTGGAGTTCTATCAATAAGTAGATTCTCCACATGTTTGTATCATGTCACTATGTCACCTACAGCAAATTTACTTGCTGTATATATTTTTATACAGTTATAAATAACAATAAATAAATTATAAAAAAAAAATTAAAAAAGGCAGTTCTTTCGATCATTCCTTTTATCTTATTTCCACTTCATTTTTAATACGAAATACATTTTTATAGACAAAAATTTTTTCAAACCTCATGTTTTTCAGGCCAAAATTTTATATTTATTCCCAAGAATTGAAATAATTAGGTTGAACAAAATTATTTTGTAATAATATTTTCTTTATGTTTAAAAAAAAAAAATTATTTGATAACAATATTACTCCTAAAATTAAATTTAAGAAAAACTAATAATAATAATAAAATTACAAATATAATATTTATCAATAATAGAAAAATAATTTATGTACAAGATAAAGAGAATTACATTTTAGTAAAAAATAAATAAATACACGTGGGCACCTACACACAATATTTACATTGAGCCTTGGGGACCCCAAATCAAGTCTTGCCACATTCATGTAGGAGGCAATGGTTAATTAGATTTTAAAAAATGGATAAATTAATCTATGTCCAAATGGTATGTAGGAAGCAGTAAAAAGAGGTATAAAGTTAGATTCTTTTTGAACCGAATCCCAATGATACTCTCCTGTCGATGAATCAGTTCTTTTGAACGATTCTTTAAATTATACTTTTTCAACTTAAGTTTTATTAAGAAATAATTTTTTATAGACAAAATAAAATGTTTGTTATTTTGTTGTTAAACCACGTTTTGTCAGATCAAAATTTTATTTTTATTCACAAAAATTTAAATAATAATAATAAAATTATTTTGTAATGATATTTTCTTTAAAGGCTGAATAATGTTTTATGCCAGACTATAACGTTTTTTTATCTATAATCATTAGCAGTTGAAAATGTTGGTAATTGAAAATCGGCTGAAAAAGATAAAAATAGAATAACTTTATAAAATAATTCAGATAAAAAAGTAATGTCCTATACTTAAATTCAGTATTGGAATGACCTGATAAGAATTTTATAGAATCTGATCAGAGACTGTTAAATAAGAACATTACCTCCACAGTAGAAGTCATCACCCATAAATACCATTTATTTCTTTTCGTTGCTCTGTTGCATAAATTTTTCTATTTCCTTTCAGACCCAGAAGGCATTAAGATAAGTCCCAAAGGGGAAAAATGTTCCTTAAAATAATTACAAAAGGCCGGAGAGCAGGTGCTAAATGCTGTTTAATAAATAGGAACGCCTGTCTGTTTTTTTCCTTTTCTTTTTTTTAATTAACCTTGATTTAAGGGCGAGCCCCCATTAGGGTTCGACCCCCCCTTTTTTTGTGAGATTTTTCGCAGGGCGTTGCTACCCTGGATCCAGTGGTCATGGTGGGAGTTTGAAGGCTGATGCTAGTACTTATAGGCGGTGAATATTTGATCGTTGAACGCTGTCTGTCTGATGGTACCGCAGCAGCCTGTCTCTTCCCACAATCAGAAAGTACGCAGTGACGAACATGTATCTCCATTTTACATGTACCGAATTCCCAGATTGAAAAACCACGCAGTGAATCATCAATCTTCAACACGATTTATTTTTTAATATTTTCTTCAATACTTAACGTATTTTATCGATTTGAACTTCGTTTTGGAGGAACTATAACAATGTAGTTGAATTTCACAGATGGTCAAGTGAATCGGGAATCGAGTTAAACAGTCGTCTCTGAAAGAATCGTACTCTCGGACGATTCACACAGTCATAAAACATTTCTTTTTAACATACTTTTATACTTTATACGAAAGATTTTTTATATTATGTATTTTTTTAGGGACAGATATTGACATCCAATATGCCTGTTGATCTTTTTTTATTCTCGTTATGCAAGCAGTCTGACACAATCATACAAACCTCATCGGCCAAACTATTCTACTCTTGTTTCCCAGTATACTAACGATAAAAGAAAGTTGTTACTCAGACCTCAGCGAACAAATAGTCCTAATTTTGTTATTCAAAAGGAAAATAATGATGGAAAGAGAATATTTTATTTGCCACTTTTAACACTAAATAAATTAACAAACTCAATCCCTGTTTTTCTTGTCCCCAATGTATTTATCTACTCCTTTATGATTCTATTTTCTTATTTATCACTCATTAGTAGCAGTAGAATAAGTCACTTTGTATATCTTGTACGAATAAATAAAAGTCTTACAATTCAACATCTTATCTGAATCAGGTATTCACTTGGGAGTCGGTTAATGCTCTATCCTCTAGAAAATTTGAAGAAGTAGGCGTATGGAATATTTAGTTGTATTAATGATAAAAATTTGGCACTAAGTTTTTTTTTTTTAATGTCTATTTAAAGTAAATTTAAAAAAATATACATAATATTTAACTGTATATTTTATTTCGATACAACTTACAAATTATAGTTTAACAGGAGCGATTCAGCTAAAAATAATAAATTTGACTTATAAAAGTTAATATATCCAATTTTGGAAAGTAATTATTTAAAATTATTATTGAAGTATCTCATGTAAATAAGTTAAATTCTTACTAAAAGTATTGATTGAAACACATATTTGACAGAGGAAAATTAGAATTATTACGTTTCGTTATAAAACTCTTCATGCAACTATAATTTCAAGGAAAGGAGTGTGTTAGAGGAAACAGACATATATTGTATAAAATAAATGTTTAATTGAATCATTCAGAGGTTTGAACGATTGATGAAGAATCTCAGTGGGAATTGAAATTGTTTTTGTGTTTTATTTTATCTTTTTATTTATTATAATTATATTAAATATATGTTGTAAAAAATTAATTAATTTTTGTTTAAAGTAAATTTTATGAGTTTTTGTACAAAATCTATAAGGTTTTGGAAATTTCCTGTTTTTTAATGCTTAGTAAAAAATAAAAAAATAAAAAGGAATATGATAAATATAATCAGTTAAAAGAATCAAATTTCCTGTCTCATCCGCAGAATTGTTGTAATATTCAACGGTACTAAATATCCTTTGTTGTAAAACTCGTAACTTCCACCGATCGCTACTAGTAGACGATGAATAATGGATTAAATAATTTGTTAGATCAACAACTCATCTCTAATTCAAGGCCTATGTATTACTTCTGTTCTGTTAGTCTTCATTCAAAGCCGCCTTGTTCCTATTGACCACATCTTCCATATTCTTTTTATCGCGAGAAATACTGTTTGTCTGTCGCAGCTTACATCTGCAAACCCGTATTTTTCCAAATAGATTAGAAAAATATCATTTCAACCAGATTCTTCCTTGCTTACATTTCGATATAATTCTAGTAGGACGCATGTGAGAATTTATACTTAAAGGTCCTTAAAACATAATAAACATCTAGTGCGGTGCACCGCATCACACAACTTTCTCTTAATAAACTACTTACACCCCCAAATTTTGTCTTGGCTCGTGTTCGTGCACAAAAAAAAAATATAAAAAAAAAGTTTGGCTCGTGTTGAAAATATTTTTTTTAATTTTTCTGATTAAAAAAAAAATTTCCTTTTTCTGTTATATAAATTTGTATTTTAGGATTCTTTGAGGAGGGAGTAATGAATATATATTTTTTTCCAGCCAAAAATACAACAGGTTAACAAAACAGAACAAAGTCTTAATGCAATCAGGAAAGATCGGATGGTCTCGGTTTTTCTCATTGAAATTAGATAGTTTTATTTTTGCTTTTTTTATTTATGAAATTCTTTAATATTTTGTATTTATATAATTTTTTTTAAATATTCAAAGCTGTTCATTATTTTTTTTAAATAAACGAAATTTTTTAGGAGGAATATTTTTAAAATTGTAGGAGGATAAAAGAGATTAACCATAATTGAGTCGTTTTCGATAAAATCGAAAAAAAGTGTTTCTGCCGGTCAGTCGATTTTATCAAAAATTTTATTGTATCCGAGGCATATACTCACTTTAAATATGTAATTTCATTACCGTACGACTTATGCACAATATTGAATACAAACTCATGCAATAACCAAGTGAATATTGAAATATTCCCTAAGTACACTATATCACCGAATAACCAGCGACTAACCTTATTAAGTTTACAATCTCCTCCAATTTAACAACTCAATCCACTCCCTTGCCACAAGATCTCGACCTCCTGACCTTTAAATCCCTTTTCACAGATGTGCCTCATTCCACCACTCCTTTATTGCCTGCACCACCATTCTCTGAAATTCCTTTCCTCTTAAAATCCGGCATGCCAATTCCTTTTGCACATTTAAAACCTAATTTCAATTCCTCCTTAATCGAGTCAGATACTGACTAATCTTGTATTATGAAATAAGGCTTTGTTCCATTATTTGTGTTTTTGTAAATATGAACAAAAATTTCTTATCAGCTTCATGTAGTCCTATTTCATTTTCTCTTTGTATGTAAATTGTTTTTTATTAGCATTTACGATTTTTCTTAATTAAAATAGTTTAATTAATTAATTATTTCTAATTCATAGGTTTTGTTAGATACCAAATTTTTCATTAAAATTCTTTTCTTTTTTCTACGATTATTTGCATTTTTTTTAAAACTATAGATAGATAATGGCCAGTTAAATATTTCATGACATCTCAATTTATTGTGAATATTCAATGCATTAAAAAAACAAAAAAAACGAAATTGAAACACCTTTTCATTGATACTGTAATTCAAACAAAATTGCTATAAATGATATGATATAACAATTTTGGGGGGATGTAGAAAAAAATACAATTAACATTTAATTGGTAAGTTAAAATCTAAGGGACCCCCTTTTTTTTATTTCAATTAAATATTAACCCAAGTCCTTAAACTTATGATTATTTCTACCTTAAGCCAATTTCCTTACAAAAAGTGTTTTTCAAATAGTCCACAAAACCAATACCTGAGATCGATGATCAATTTTTTTAAAAATTTTATAATTTGACCTAAATAATTGAGAATGTTTATAGAAAGGAGAAAGTTTTATATATCTTATCGTTTGATTCATCGAGACCTTTGTTTTGTCCGTTGACGAGTGGTATCCGCTGAGAAAGGGTAATTACCTTTTGAAAGATAAATAAATACGTGCATGTATGAAAACATATCTATTAATTTGGATTAATGAAGTTTATTTAGGTGTACAGTCGAGAAATGGGGATTTTTCATACTTGTTCATAATATATTTAACTCTTGGTGACGAAAATGCCTAGAAATCTTGAAGAACATTGAAAAGAGGTCGAAATCCCTGTACTTCAGGCCAAGACATTTTAAAATTGTCCACAGAGAGGGGTGTCCGTTGGGGATAGATGTCCGTTTGGTGAGGTTTCGCTGTATACGAAAAAACAGAAACAAAACTCGATTAACATCATGTTGAAACTGTGAAGGTGTCAATCTCAACTAAATTTTTCCAAAACAAAACTGTTGATCCTAAACATTTGACTGAGTGTAAAAGAGAAAAAAAAAATGTTTTAATGGGCCCTTCTTTTTTTTATATCTTTGTTTTTATTAGAAAATCTTGTTCCAGAACAGAATAATTTTTTTCTATATTTGTACATAAAAAATTTATTTATTATAAAAGGAAGACGGGTAGAATGTGGTAAAATGAAATTTTTTTTTAAATACATTTATTGATAAATATTACAATCTGTCACACAGTTGTGGGAAATAGGTAATAGTGATGAATGATCTCATACATACTAAAATAAAAAAATAAATAAATTAAAAAAAAACTCTTAAAATATATACAAATAAAGGAATAAACAAAATGAACATAATCAAACTATCTGTATGAAAAATAAATAAATAAAATAACATAATGATAAAATAATATTTACACAATCGACCTGAGGATCCCTGAGCCCACTCTATCCCCCACGTGTGAGGGGTAGAGCAGTACTCAAAAGATCCTAGCGCATCCCTCTCGCCGCATCACTGGTAAGTTAGTGGAGGCTGAGCAAGTGCGCTAAAGCCGCAAACACTCAACTTGAGTGGAGAATCTGACCATTGCCAGAACTCCAATTGTCCATTTTTATTTTAATAAGTCTCTTGGCCACTGCCGTTTTAACCTTCTAGGTGGACTCTAACAGTAATAAACCAATTTAGTATGAGTGAATATTTAGACCCACTTTGCAGGGTTCTTCCCCTGCAATCAGACTTACTGAATGGAGGTAAGCCCTATTAATGCCCTGCAAAGTTGGGTGAAACGTTGGTCATGATATGTAGTTTTATTACTATTTGAGTTCTTTTGAACCTAATCGGATAGTCTTCCTTTTATATACTAAACATGGTCAACCAAAAATCTTTAATTATTTATAAATTAATATAATATGGCATTTAGCTATAACTAAACTGATGACCCTGGTTCGAATCCGGCTGTGGCAAATAATTCTGTTACTGTAAGGGTGAGTCAACCCTGAGGATTTGGGGAGCCCTTAGGGTTCGACTCAGCCTCATAAAGTTGGTACCCTTACTTAGGGAAAAATCTGGTGGTTGAGCGTGATCATGAACATATCACCTTTTGAACAAGCATTGTCCAAGAAACAGTACTTCTTTACAAAGTACCCTAGACTCTTCATGTGTCATTTAGCCTTCATTAAAGTAAATACACCCTTATGATCCCTGATAGCATGATGTTTGGTTTACAAATGTCTTTAAATCTTCTTCTCCTTTTTAAATTTTGGTGAATATCTGATATTAGCTAAACGCTGATACGTGGGAATACACATATTGAACACATGTAGCTGATAAGGATTACTAGAAGGTAGGGGAGATAATTACATGGCTATTGCGTGACCATAGCACACTATCGATTCCTCTTCCTCTATCCTTCTTCTTCGAGGATCTCTGCCAATCCTTTCCTACTATTATTTACTAGGCAGTTGTCACCGTTAGTGAAATTAAAGTTTAATATGAATCTAGATTAGTGATTTATAAAAAAAAAAAAACTAAAATATTTAGCAATGAGTCAAGTATATTTTTTTTTAATTTTCACATTTTATTCAAATAAAATGGACTTGTAATGAAAATGTAAAATGGCAATACATAATTACTTTTTATTCACAATAAAATGAGAGATATATTTAATAAGTGATACACTTATATAACATAAGATAATTAGTATTCTAGAAATTATATTTACAGCGTTAAGGAAACTTTATGCTTTTTGTTTTCGTTTCTTCTCTCCTGTATTGTTTTTGTTTAAATATTTTATTTATTAATTTATTTTTGTTTTAAAAAATTTATTTCTACAAATTGTTTGAATGCATAGAAATGCAATTGATAAACTTTGAACCAAAATCATTTTTGAATTGTAGAAATGTATTTTTTTTTTTTCAATTAAAGGTTTTGTTGCTAAAAGAAGATAGTTCTTACTTTTCATGTTTTTGGATTACTGCAAAAAACATCGGAAAATTTTGGATTTCAAGCTCCATTAAAAATCGTTTTTGGTCATTTCCAAATAGTTGATAAATATAAAGAAAAGTAAAAACATAAAAAATTTAGGCAATGTTCATTAAGATTGGTTATTTGAGCTTTCTTTCTTTTATTGTTAGAAAATAGTTGTTAAATCCAAGAAATTCTTGGAAAAAAGGGCGTTGAAAAAAGTCGGAATATATATTTTTTTAAATATTCATCAAAAGATTAGAGATATTGCTTATTAAATTATGATATCAGTCACAAAGACTAAGGAAAAAAAAAGTGAACCACATTAAGCCTACCTTTTCCAATATAATATTATATAATAATAAAAAAAAGTCTTATCCTATCTCTATGTGTATATTTCACTATTCTGTCTATTATACTAGCCATTTTTAAACATTTTCATCTGCAACCCAGCCAACATATACAAATGATTTTTATGTATATATTTATAACGAATACAATATAAGTATGAGTATATACCGAAATTATTTTTGAGTGTTTATATAAAATATCTTACATAGAGGCGCCTCCGTTTTGAAGCAAACCTTTTAATTGTTGTTGTTAATGCAAATAGCATTGGAGAACTATCGAGTATAGCAAATTCTTCTCAAAGTTTTACCTTAACTTAAAGTCTGTTATTCTCTACTCATCAATAATGAAATCTTTATATCTTAGTGTTTTGTTACAAAATTACAATAGTGGCAGCCAACATCCCCAGTAGGACAAAAATTATGTGTTCAGTATGTCTTGATTGCCATACCCTACGCAACCCAAAGGGTCACGTACAGCATCGAAGTGCCAAATACTCTTTTTTGTATCCTTCACACCCAGCTATACATATAGCATACCTCCTATATGTACGTACCAAATACTCACTAAACCTTTACAGGAGGGTATGAAAAAAAAATTACAATATAACCACTCTTTTGTCTCTTAGGGACTAAGATCATCATGACTGGTACCCGTTTTGGTTATTTTTATTTTTTTATGATTCATTTCTGATAATCGGGCGATTATCTATTTGGATCTACCTTATTCTAACCATAGTGGGGGGGGGGGGTCAAGTTTTCATTTCGTCCGACCGCCACAGAATAAAAGTCCCATTAGAGCGGATTAACAGCGGCGCCGCTGCAATCGCCAGTCCATTTTTGCCGGTTATTCCCAAGTATTTTAAAATGACATATTAATTGAAATGTTTAATAACACTTCCTATAACGTTTGTTATAGTACAGAAGCCCGATGCACATAACATTCTTCTGGAAATAATTTTAAAAATTAGTTTCTACCACACTTAACAAGGAAACGCATTTCTGGCAGTCCTACAACTCTTATTAATTAGTAAATTGATTTAAGTAATGAATCAGGTATTTAGCAACAGGTCTATTCTAGCAAAGTATAACAGATTATATTAATTACAACATTAAATGTCCATGAAACGAGTACCGTAACTAATTTGTTTAAGCGTAGTAAGACGTGAACAATAAACGGTCGAGCCAATGTTTTTTTGTTTTCAAATTTCATCGAACAGGGTGACATAGTACTATGTATGAGTCCAAAAATAACATAGAATGACATTTTTGGCACTCACTACATTGTTACTAAGAATTTAATTACTTTTGGAAGGTAACGAATAAATATAATAATAAAATCAAATATCTGGATTAAAAATTAGGTTATTCACCGCTAAATCCTGAACTGTAGAATGTAAATAATTAAATTAAAGTCATACAATTTCGTTGTTCATTACTTTGTCAAACTATTTAGCTGTTAGTTTTAATGGACCACCAAAAAATGCGTTCCAGTTATAAGTGTGTTAGAAACTAATTTTTAAAATTGTTATCAGATGTATGTTTATTGACTGGGGTTTGTTCATTGGAATTCCGTGCTATGATAGGAATGTGCAGATTTTATTGTGCATTTGAAAACATAGGCAAAGACGAATTATGTGCATTTGAAAACATAGGCAAAGACGAATTATGTGCATTTTGAAATGCAAAATTCCACCATTTGTCTCCTAGGCTTTCTCTGATATCGTTATTTTTTCTTTAATGCTATAAACGTTATATGCGTGACCATTTAATTGAGGTTCCGTTTTATTGCTGAGTTAATTCTGCAACAAATTACTAAAAATTTAACACATTTCTTTATAAAACTTTATGGCTTTAGGTGATGAACCTTCGACTCAATTTCTCAGATACTTTTAGCCATTGTCAGTTGTTAGTAAGGATGGATCAGTAGCGAATTTCCACGCTGTCAGCCTCGCGAGGGTACGTCTTCTACATAAGAGGATCTCGCTGAGGGAAGACAAACGCGCTGACAAAAGTCGTTTGTTTCTTAGAATGACAGAAGCTCGTCCATCATTGCTATCTGCGTGAAGACCTACCACCAACTGGGAAGAATCAATTTCCTACCAAACTCTTCGCGGAGGCTGCTATATCGAAGGCGGTGTCACATCCAAGGCCCTATCTGTACTGTACCCACAACTTATACTGATGCGATCAATCTAGGAGGCCTTGCTTGGAGAGTTCTGTCGTTGACAATAGTCCCACTGACAGCCTATATCAATTATAGATTGTCTAGGTAGCCGCGGGTGCATCCGTCCAGTCTGCGTGCGTGTAATTGATTGGAATGTATTGGTCGCTTCCAATAATGCATCATAGGCAGCAGTCTGAACTAATTTAGTGTCGTAGTGATAATAAAACATTAAATTAATTTGAAATATTTTGTAAATATGGTTGTGCTTAAGCCTTACTCCAGTTATTTAATTTTAAAAGTTATCCAACCAAACTATTAAGTTCAAAATCGTATGTGAACAATCACTGATGTAGTTCAGCTGAGAATCGTTAATAAAAAAAAAATGTTGCTAGCCTGTTCCAAAAAATTAAAAACATTTATGTGAGCAAGTAAAAATGAACATAATTTTATCTTCATTATTTCTTCTGCGCCTAAGTAAAGTATTTTGTGCTTATTAGTTTTCTTTCAAGAATAAAAAAAACTCTTAATATTCCTACTCTCCTTTACATCATCTTCCGGACATTTCGGACACCAGTCCATTATCTAGCTTCACAACTCAACAGTTTAAAAACAAGATAGTTTCTGAAATAAAATAACATAATGTTTTTTTATTTTAAAAAAGAATGAATAATATTTTTTTTTATATTTTCAGAACAGTTACCATTTTTATTACCCCTGACTATGGTTGACACAGTTATCAATAATGAATGTTAACTCTATATGGTTTTTATTAAAGTAATTAAAAATTGGGATAAAATAAGTTTTTTCTTTTTCCTCTTGTACTTCTTGTTTCGACAAATTTAATTTATGAAATTGCTAATTATTGGTCTTTAAACATTTGCTAATTTCTCCATTGATGTCAAAGATGTAAATTTTAAGTAACTTGCATATAGGTGTTCTTTTTTTTGTTTTTAATTTCGTACTCCCCTGACGAAATAAGTATTTGGATACATACATATAGGTAGTTACATGTAACAGATATACATGTTTAGTTTGTATGTACACTGTTTTAATGATTCATTTATAAATTTCAATGCATTTTACCCCAATTCAACGAGATAGCTTTTATCATGATTGTTAAATTTTTCAGAAAACAATGTTAATGTTTAATCCGTCAAGGATATTACCGTCGAAAGAAGGGGAAAATAAAAAATATATGTTTATATTTAATTGAGTTTACTGCATTTTAATTTGGACAATATGTTTTATTGCTAAATTATTGTTCCTTACTTTAGGAAAATTCTAAAGTTCCTTCTATGAACTGACAACAAAAACACTGAATCCTGAAAATGTATATTATCTATAGGAATTTAAGAATTATATTTGAAAAAATTTCTTCACTAAGCAAATTAAATACATTGATACCTCCCTTTGGGACTTGACCCTATCGTTTGCTGGTCTTCCCTTAGGTTTAGTACTTTCAAATTTTATTATGAAATATTAGATATGGTTACTGGTTTTTATGCAAGCCAATCTATATCATTTTGCGAATATATTAAATGTTAAAACAGTTAATTAATAAACGTCTTATAAGGCTTTTTGAACCGGAATATAATTGTTGAATGGATGACGACCTGTTGGGATTGTGGGCTGAGGCCAGGGTGCTTCCAAGCTGTCACCTCCCCAGCATACGCCCCGCTGGAGAACTCTTTACAACTTTATATTAAAACTGGATGCTAATCCCTTGCATTACTGAATATGAAGGATAAAGTAGAGTGCGATGTGTAATGGTCAGGGGGTAAAGTATATATTTATTTATTTCTATCCAGCCATTGGAATGTTAATTAATTCTGACACACATCATTCAGAAATGTGCATACTGTATAGTTAATATTACCAACAAAATTTATATATAATCTTATTAATTCTTCTAGACTGGTTTTAGTGTATAATAAAGTTATCTGTATCCAAGTTATGTCTCAAATATTCTTCATTATTACTTTCAATATCCAACCTGGCCATCTTCAAGGACAACCTTAAATATAAATTAATGCAAATCTGGCCAAAACGTCGACACTAATACAATAATTTTTACTTCTTGTTCTTTACTGACCGTACCTCCAACCATCTTCTCATATAATATCCACGGTGAACTATTTACATATCATTATTTTATGTCGATTCTTTTAATTAATATGCTAACGTAGCTTTTGATTTACTGTTTACTTTATTTATCGTAATAAAGACGAAACATAAAAACATTATTTGCTGGATGAATAAATAAAAAAAGGAAAAGCTTAAAGCAAATCTGTACTTCATATTTTTATTCGTTCCAACTACAGAAATGTCCAGACCCTACCATCATAACGAAGAAAGAGAGAGAGATCTAAAGAATCGCCTGGGGATATTGCTTAATGCCTCAGGCTTTTTATAATACGGCAGAAAATAAAAGAAGACAATTCCGAAAGTTTTATTATTGTTCTTTATAATTCAGAAATAGTCTACAAGCTGCCCTCTGATTCGTTTCTTCTTTCTGTGATAAAATTCCAAATGGATGTGATATTAACGTTTTCTACAGAAATAAAGATGTAAGTATTATTTTTTACTTTATAAACAATATATTGCCAATATCTTAGTTTCCATTAGAATATTTTATATTTAAAATTCCTAAATAGTGATTTTTTTATTTTAATACCAAAGGCCTAATGTTAAAAATTATATTCCTTCTATTCCCAACACTCTAGTTTTGGGCATTTATTGAATGGACTAATCTTAACAAATATGAATTATGAATTTACAAATATGAATAACCTATATTTAAAAAAAATTGTATAAATTTTATTTATTAGAAGATTAAAGTTAAATTAATAATAATGATAATCTTTATTTATTCTGGGATTGATCCCTTTAGAATAATTTACAGGCGTCAAAATTAGGCTTTAGAGCCTTGGAGTAAATTACAGAATAGAGATGAAATTAGAAGATGTTATAAAATAAAATAATACAGCGAATTTAAAAATATACAATTAAACTACCATAATTAACAGGATATATAAAATAATGATAAAACAAATAAAATGAAACCACTTGTCATATCATGAAACATAAGATGAGTTCTGATAGTAAATAAAAGGGAAAAAAATATAAAAATCAAATACAATTAAACTAAAAAGTAATAAATGAACAGATATAATTTCTGCTAGTGTACATATTTACAATTACAAACGGTGATCTAAGACATAAAATATATAAAGCTCTTTTAAAACTTTCAATTGTTATTCTTTCGGAATTGGTTGAACAGAAGGTAGTCGAAGATACGGGATTTGAAGATTTGATGGGTGTTAAAACTACGAATAAAGGAGGGAATAGAATTCAATAGAGAAGAGGAACGGATGAGGAAAGATCTACCAAAGGCTGCGGTTCGATAGGCAGTTACATATAAGTCTGAGGGCCGTGAGCGGGTATTGTGGGAATGCACTGAGGACTTAAATTAAAGGATATCTGAGATCTACGATGGACGGCGGGATTGGATAACTTGATAAAGAAAGGAAGCAAGGAAATTTACTACGGAAGGAGGGGTAAAGCCACTTCAACTCTTCATAAAATCGGGTGACAGAGGCGTCCCTCTAATAGTGTAAAAGTAATCAATAAAGAATATAAACAAATTTAGCTGTTTTAACAAATTTATCAAATTAACTCATCCCTTTCTTTCCCACTCGTGTTTGAATAAATACTCAGAAATTTTACAATATTTTCATATCGACAACCTTTAGGATTGTGTACTTCCTGCGATATAAACAAGTATATCATTGAAAAATAAAACATGATTCTGAAATTATCTTATAAATATGCAGATTAGCTTTTTTTTTTAAAATAATCAGTTTCTAATGTATAAATTACTGTTACAAGACCTCTCTTACCCAATATATTTATGAATGTTTTTATTGGTTCAGAATTAGATATAAACTAAGAGCTAACAAATGCTTTGAGATTAATAAAATTTCCCTAGGCAGTAAACTAATTGTGTCCCATTCTTCGCAAAACATTAAATGATATTGATGACATACAAATGCATAAATTATTACCGTTTAACAGATATCGGCTTCGTCCTTACTAATCTCTTGGAATCAAATATAGATCCCGTACAGCAATTTATATCCATTAACGATGAATCCTTCGAAACAAAGACGGTTAGGGTGAAGGGGGAGGGGTTAAACGGAGTGGAAATATAGAAGGCGGTGTGTGCTGAGGATCTCAGTGCAGGGAATCGTGCCCTGGTCGACAATGAGGGCCAAAGTACTCTCTCGACGTGTGTGAAATATTGAGGAAAATGAGGAACGTGTAAAAGACAACTGGGATAAACCAAAAGAAGGAAACATAAAATCCAAAATATTTAATTTTTATATTTTAACCTAATGTATTTATTTATTTTATTATTTTTTTTATGCATGCATTAGAGTGCTATTTGGAATTTTAATAGAATATAATTGTGGACCACCGTATTGAGTTATTATTATTTTTTTTTTTACTATATTTAAAATGTTTATATATTTTTTACACTTTTATGTTTTATGTTTGATGAAAAGAAAAGTCATGTTCGGGTTGAACAGAAAATTTTCAAATTTAAATAATAGAAAATATATACACATATATAATGAACGATAAAAAGCTAGAATAAAATTATTCTAGCATATAATTAAAAAAAATTTTTAATGTGACTACATATATTTATTCTGTGACTATTTATATTAATATGTATTAAAACAAATTGATCTTTACTAACGTTAAGTATGCGATGTGTGAGGCAACCCAATGCAGTTGGGTTTTAATAAAGGGCTTTTCTCTGCTAATTTTGAATTTTATATTTGTATTTGAATGTATAAATATACTAATATCCTTGTAGATAATTTTTTATTTTGTTTTAATTGGATAGTCCCTATGTTCTCAAATGCGATAGATTTTTATGTGAATATATCGTTATTTTAATTTAAATTTTTATTATTTATATTTTACTTTTATTCCATGTTTGTAAGAGAGTAAAAATGAATTGAGTTAAGGGAGAAAGTCTGATTGGATATGTAGATAAATAATTAATTAAATGAATTAAAATTAAATGAATATTTTTTCATCTTAATAATCTGCGTATGTCCAAACTCACCGCCGCCTTCCATGAATAAATGAAATCTTTAGACCACGGGAAGTTCTCCTCACTCACTAACTGAAAAAAAAAACTCAGTGAGTGAGGGCGTAAATTCCCGTGGTTTTTATCATTTAAAAACAAAATAAAATGTTTGCGTTGTTAGGTATTATAAATAACGAATACACACAGTTTTCTAAAGAATTTCATGAGTAACTAAAGGAGAAAAAATAAAAATAGACGTATCCGATTTATACGGAAAGAGTGGAGACTGGCCGAACTTTCCCATTGCATCATGGGATCTTCTTTAAAACTGTTGTATTCTTGGGGAAAAATTTATATTCATTTTTCCGCCTTGGGAAACGTTTAAAATACAAATTTTTATAGTAGCAGAAAACAAATTTTGTTCATGATTTTCGTCTTCTTGTCATTAGATTTTTTTTTTTTGAAAATCACAGATATAGCGATAACTTCAACAATAGTTGAGTTCCAAGTCATGTAGGAATCGCAGGGAAAGAACTAGCCGATCACGCTGCAAGAGAAGCACTCGCGCTTCCGGTACGGGGTAAAGCAATTTTAACTCCGTCAGGCCTCTTGTAAAGGAAGTCAAAGAAAATTGGCAATCTTTGTAGAACGAAAGCCAAATGAATAAATTAAAAATTATTAAAAAAAGATGTCAACCCCTGGGGTACCTCCAGTCGCAAATGCCGTAGAGAGGAGGTTGTACTGACAAGGCTGAGATGAGGTCACACGAGGCTCATCCACTCCTATCTTATTTCAAATGAAACGGCTCCGAACTGCCAGTATTGCAACATCAATCTAATAATAAGCCATATTTTCCAACGATGCCCATATTTCACACCACACCTCAATAGCTTAGGACTAAACCAAGATATCTCAAAAACCCTTGGAGACGATGATAAAGCAATAAAATTGTTGTTTCAGTTTTTAAAATCATAAAATTTACTGACAAAAATATAACTTGATCGGAAGGGAAAAAAAAGATAAATAAACAAAATAATAAATAATCAAATTAAAAAATAAATAAAATTTAACTAATATTATGCTATGTATCGAGGAATTAGCCATGATTTCAACAATATGTTGTTTATTAAGGTTTTTTGCTATCTGTCCCCGATACCTGGTTAGGGTAGGAGTCTCTTACTGAGTCTCCGGATATGAAAACATCTCTATTAAGTTTGTCAAATTACCAGAGGCCCCTGAGAAAATTAGATTGGCTAACCTTTAAGTGTTCTAACAAAAATAATAGTTTGGGACGAGGGACCAGAATCAAATTAACCAGGTGCAGGCCCTTCCTGGACAAGCCAAACTTTTTGTTACACATCCTCGGGCCTGAGGAGGGGGACGCCTGCTTCGGGAGTCTTCGGACATCGATAACCAATCAGAGAAGAGATTTAAAAATAAGGTAACGCCCCAAAAGGGAAGTGGGAGAAAAAGACAAGAGGGAATTTACAAGAGAAGAGGAGAACACTCAAGAGGAAGGGCTAGACGGAGGAGCAACTCAAGAGGAAGGCTCAGACGAGTGAGGACAGTCAGGAGGATGCGATTCGACCATACGAAGGCCAGGAGGCCTGGACATCCCTGATGAAACAGAAGACACCCACGGCACTACATCCCACGGCATCAGCAGCTATAAGTATAAATTAACTAATAAGTAATCATGTAATAATTTATATTTTATGGCAACCTTTATCTGAATCATTTAAATCATTATAATCACAATAACAAATTGTAAATAAATACTTAGTTTCTTTATGTAGTTTATATACTATTATATAACCCAATATATCACTCTTTATTATCCTATATAATTAATGGTAAGAACATTTTATAAATATAAAGGTATTTAATTGGTAAACTGGTAAACACACAAACAGCCTTTGGAATGGAATCCAATTATAATAATAGTTTTTTAGGGCTCAATTTATAATCAATTAATTAAATTATTTTGGATAATTGCCTTCAGCGATTATCCTGGCATCCCAAGTAAATCTGCTACTAGTACGTAGCAATTAGCGAAATTAAATAAAGTATAAATGGCGTTGATGACTAATGAAGTTTAGCGCCACTAAACAAAAACAAACAAACTTCAACAACAAACAAAGGCCTCCAATCTGCCTCAAAACATGGGCAACGTATCAGATTTTAATTTTGAATACTTATATTTAGTTGAATTAACTTCTCTTTTATTTGTTCATTATTCAGAAACTCATAGAAATGAAAAGAAAGACTTGAACAAGACTAATAGAAAATTGAGATGAAGAGTAGCTATAGGATATGAAAATGAATAATTCATTGGCAGTAGAATTCATACAAGAATCTTTAGGTATTGTTATAATTTCAGGCGTCCCATATCATGGGCTCGGTACTACATTTAAGAAACTAGGAATTTTTCTATACGGAACGGATTCTACCAGCTTAGGCCCGCAACGTATTAACAGTTCGCAACGTAGTGAGTAAAAACAAAAATCAAATATTTAAGGTGTCTATATGTATTATTTAATGTTCTTTATTTCTTGGCACTAGTTTATTGTTTGGTAGGAATTTACAAAAAAAAATTAAAGTTGGTTATTTTATTCCACAAACCTCGGCAAGTCAAAAAAATAAAATTTCATTTTCTAATTTACTGTACGCAAAAAAATACAAGTATCGCACCTGAGAGGTAGTGATGGGGTCTTCTAGATGGGTTCCCAGGGCCCAGTTTCATAATGAAAGCTGATAGTATTAGTTCATATTAGAAGTGTAGAAAGCAGTGTGGTAATAATACTAATACTTATTTTTTTCATGATAGGGATGACTATTAGTGATATTACAGGAATTAAAAAATATTAAAGTACAAGTTACTATTGTACTAGTCAGTGTAATTGTATTAAGATAAATCTACAAGACTAATAGTATTAGTTTGTACTTTATTATGAAACAGGGCCCTGGTGACCATGCTTGGTACAAAGTTCCGGAGGTAGAAAGTAAATTTTGTGTTAAAGACAGTTAATTTTACTTAATTAATCATGATATTTTTGCCTAAGTTGTTAACTTATTTTGCTTATAATTAAATAATTCATTGATTTATGTTTATTTGCGATATTCATGCATTATTTTATCAATATATTTAAATTTATTTATTTTGCTTTTTTTAAATTATTGTATGAATAGCCTTAGTATACTTTTGTATGAATAATGGGGTATACTTTTGTCCCACAAGTGTCCCAGGTTTGGTATATTTTATCAATTTAAAGTTTCTCATGTACAGAAAAAATAACTGAATAAATAGAAACCTAAGTTTTGAGTTATCAAGAATATATTAATATTGTATTATTATTTTTCCCAATCACTAATACATTTTAAATAATGAGATTAATGTCCATTTTTCTTGAGTGTACTTAGTAAAGAGTAATGGACTTATTTGTTTTCAATAAAACGTTTTATCCATTAGAAAAATCCCTCTGATTTGAGTTATCGAGGGTCTGCTGTATAAAAATGTTTATAAATAATAATATTTATAAACATATTTTCCATTTCGTTTTATATTTAAAATGTTAAGACTGTCATTCTAAAACTTTCTTAAAAATAAAAATTAATCTAAAATGGCAGAAGGTGGCTCTTTTATTGACTGACATTAAATATTCTCGCGTGAAGGAGCGGCACATCTCGAGTCGTCGAGGAAATTTGTTGAATTAGTTAGTAAGAGCTCCTTTAAATCTCAACCAGGGCTGCTCTTCCAGCACACTCTGGAGAAATTATGGAGTCTATTAAGCCCTAATTCACTACTTTTAGAACTCTTGGATAAGCTCACTTCCTCCCATATCTGTATATTTAAAACTTTTTTCTTGGAGTCAAAACTCCGTGCCAGTAAATCATTGGAAAAAGTCCATAGATTTCTTTCTTTGGCTCTGAGCCGCGAGAGTTAGCGTTAGTAATACTGTACATGCGACTGTCTATTATCTACTACAATTAATTTTATGGAGACAGTTAAAAAAATAAATTAAGTAGAAATGCGATGAAAAAATACTAAGATACATCCTAGGAGTGATTTATGATAAAACTTTACTTTATAAAACACGAGCTTCAATTCCGACGATCTCATTCAATTCTTATTTCATCTTCACAGAACATTCTTCTATATGTAGTTGAACGAAAAATAGAATTAAAGGTATAAAGTTAAATGGATAATAATAATTATAAAATAATATATAAAAATTGCAAATGAATGTACATAGATAATGAGGTAAATATTATGGAAATAACTGAACAACCTAGGTAAAATTATGTAAGTTACACTATTAAGTAAAATAAATAATCTTCACACACATTCATTCTCGAATACAATACTTACTTTCTTCCTTGTAATTGTAGTAATTCTGAAAGATTGTGAATGGGAAGTAAGACTGCAGGAGATACCTCCGCTTCTCACAGAGCTGCTTCACTTCTTTCAAATCTCACCAGTAAATTATAAAATTGATTTATTTAGAGTAATCCGAGTGTGAGGTCTAAAATGATTATATTTTTATAACTTTTTTATATTGATACTAAGTAGTAAACTAGAGTCATGGACTACAGATCATTAAACAAAATCATATTGGTACATTTAATATTTATGTACTGTACGGTAGTTATCTAGTTCAAATATGTTTAGCTAGTACGATTTTTAGTTACCAAAGTGTTGCACTCAACCCAACGATTTGTGGCCTCTGAAACCATTATGGTATTATAAGTTAACCGTATTCAATTAGTTTTAACTATCTTAAAAACCTATACGAATAGATATAGAAAGGTATGTGAAAAAAAGAGACAACAATTAGAACTATTATTATTATCCATTACTTTGCTTGTTATTAAGAATTATTCTTTTTATTTAAATTTATATTCTATTAATTCACTTCGTTCGATTTTGAATTGTACGATTTTTTTTATATAACTTTCTTTTTATGATCTAATAATACTTTTTGAAATGTTTCCATTCAGCCCTGATCAAGCTTAGCGAACCGTTGATGACTGCTAACTAGTTTTTCTGCCAGTTTTTCGTGACTTTTTTGACCGCTACTCAGACCATCTTTCTATGATAGAGAAATGTAATATAAATTACCATATATATCTTATAATACTTTCAAATGTTTGTGTCTTGTTTTCATTTACACCTGTGAAGTCCATCATTGTTGAGCGAAACGTAGTTGACTGATAAATAGGTTTTCTGACTGCTACTTGGACCATCTTCCTATGATAGAGAAATATAGAATAAATCACAATCTTCATGAACAATTAAGAATCTTCTTAGTTATTTTTGGACACTGCTCCTCTATCTTGTATCTTATGTATTTTTATTATTGTTGTCACTGCTTTAATTGTCTATGCGGCGATGTCCTTTTCTTTTTATTAAAGCCCACAGGGCGGAGAGAAGGCAAACGGTTGCGGTTATAACGGCGGCTGACCCTCGGTTTCTTTAGGGCACTACAGCGACCTAACTAATCAGGACAGCGCATTGCGGCAGGACTCCTGCCTACGAGTACCCGTGCATGTGTGTACTTCTGCTTATGTGTCCGTGTGCATGTGTACCATCGCGCCTTGCCTCTCGTGTGTGTGCGCGCTGAGAGGAATGGTCGAGCACCCCGCTACAATTAAGCCACCCCTAGTTCTTGCTCTCGCTGGGACCACTTTCTTGTACGAGTAATCAACCCTTCTTATCATGTCAGCTCGTAATTGCTGACAATTATCTTCCTGTCGGCTGAGTCTTGATTTACGTTCGGTCGGGATTCATGAGGACAACGTTGTTCTGTAGAAGGCTGTCATAACTCTTTACATTCTCAACACATAATCCAATTCTACTGCTATAATGCGGTTATTGACAGTTCTTATTTCTAATTGCTAATATTGAGATATCTTTTGTTTCGTTTTTTTAATATATATTGATCAATTCGACTAGAATCGAACGAAGATGAGAAATGGACAGCAGAGGAACAGTCTTTAAAAAATGAATATTTTATTCAGGAATAAGCTATGAATAAGTTCAACATTGAAAATGTATTTTAAAAAAAAAATACTTATATTGAGCTACATAGTAAAATTGGCTAAACCTAGGATTCGAGGTGTAAGTGGCACTCCTACCGCACTATTGATTGAAAAATATAGAATCATGGACAAAGGATAAAAATCGACCACCCACAAGCCTTTCTGGAGATTAAAAATGAGATGAAAAGCCCCCCATACTGATAACTAATACTTCCAGGAGAGGTTTATGATGCCAAATAATTTTAATAAAGTGACTGGGTTGTAATAGAAGAATAATGTTTGAAAATGGCTGAGGGAAAGGGCCTAAACCTTTCTAAAATTTTGAGTATATATATTTATGGAATTGAATTTTAAATTTCAGTTTTTAATAGAATTGTTACAAATGAAATTAAAAAAAAAAAATGGTTTTTATTTTTAAACAATGCGGATTTAATGTGGTGTTACCAAAATTTCGTCGTCTTATTATTTTGGTTGATAACTAATAATTAAAAATGAATCTCACTTAAAGAATAAAAAAAATCATCATTAATTATGAGGATGTTTTTCAAAATAATATTAAATGTCTAACAGGGTCCAAGTAACATATTTACCATTGAAAATATTTACGTGTTAATTTCTATTTTATTTATGCATCTTGAAATATATTCCTAATTAAAATTACGAATTAATGTTTGTTTGTATATTCAAAATTGCTGCCTTATGTTGATTGAAAAAAAGGCCATCGTTCCCTACCGAATACGCTCTACTAAGACCTCCAGGGAGCGACGGCCCTATATCACTTGAAGTAATTGCTTAAACCGGGAAAAGGGTATTTTATGGAAGTTTAATCGAGCAATATTTGTTAATTATAAATTGAAATGTGCGTGGTTTTAATGTTTAAAGTAATATTATGTGATGTAATTTCGTATCAGTTTATTGTATAAAAAGTTTCACTGTTTGTTCTGAGTACGTCCCAGGTAAAAGTATTTAAAGGGAAAAAAAAATCACTACTGTAATCAAAATATATAAATGACACAAATAATTAATAAATTGTAATGTTTATTCATTTATGATTGTTAAAATTTTATAGATATACTAGAAGACTATACGTATTATATAAATATTTATTGGGTATGTTTATTAAATTTCTATGCATACAATTTTTTTTTTTAAATACTAATTAGGGTTCAAGAATGATATATCAAGCTTGGGTTGTGTTTCACATAATACCTGACAAAAATATTATCTTTCCCAAAATAAAAAATTACCCAAACCGAAATAAGGCATAACTTTGAAAATATGAGCTAGGAGAGAAAAGGCACTGATCCACGGGTTTAATACTAATTTAATGCCAGGGAAATCCATTTTTAATGGAGAAAACTCAATTACCAACTCCCCCCTCCCCCTCCCTCTCCCCCCCTAGTCTGTCGAGCGGCTCGGTCTAACTCGGCGAAAAACGTTTTATTGTATGCCCTACCTTTTTATCTTGAATAAATTCAATTTAGTTACATGACGAAAACCCGGTTGATATTTCAATTATTAAAATTTAGAAATGTGCCTGTCACTGGACAAGGGCTGGTTTATTCATTTTTAACGCGTTTTTTTTTGTTCCTAATACAAAAAGATTTTACATATTATTGGATATTTTTAATTTTTATAAAAATCAGTTGTAACTTCGGGCTGATATATTTTATTTTTGATTAAAGACTAGGTTTCTGAATGAAAATAATTGCAGTTATGTGTGTTGAAAATTAAATAAAATGTAGGGGTTCATAGATCATATACATCAGTCACAAAATCTTTGGGAATATTATAAAAAATAGATAATATGGCCCATGAATTGTTCAGAATTGATTACAAGAAGGTATCTAACATAGACATGTTATTGATTATAGTGTTTCTTCGTAAGTCATTTTCATATTTGATTCTTCATACAGTACGTTTTTTTATTGCTTTTACAATAAAGTTAAGCTGAATTTAAAAAAAAGTTTATAAGTAATTTGGAAATACTTTTAGTTCCTTCTGTTTAGGTAAACTGATAATGATAGTGTTATGTTTCTCATTGTTACTGAATATATAATAAAATTCGTTAAATGCCCTAGGATGAAAATATTATTTTTTAATAGTGCTTATTTATTATTATTTGAAGCATAAATGATGTTCAAAACAATGTTCTCGTAATGAGTAATTATTACAATGATTTATAATAAAGATGTATCAAGATTTTATATTTAAAAAAAAAAGTTTCCTCAGTAATATATATATATGAAATTTGTATTCCATTTAGTGTTAGTAATTGTCTGTCATACAGCAACTAAACTATGAACTTTGGTTTAAATCATCTTCAACTGTGCTAGGCGAGACAATTATGATCCACCAATGGCACTCCATCGAACTATTCCAAAACCTTTCTTGCATGAATAGACTAATATTAAGTTATAAAAGGCAAATGGGCTGGTGTCCCCATGTATTATTCATTCTATTCATCTGTCCCTAAGTGGCTTTTACTATTCATTTGACCCATCTCTACTTGTCCAACGATAAAGTGTTCTGCCTGTGTCGAGGAAATGGCGGAATATCTAATAGTGTCATGGTGACTGGGCTGCTCTTATTTCGATAATGGAGTGGTCTTTATTTGCATGACGATTCTAATATTTTATATAGCTTATAATTATCCATTGGTTTTGAAATCGATTAATTTCTCTTAGTGTTGAAAATGATATTTATATCATTCCATATTGGATATTCTAAAAGAGGATACTTATGCAAAAACAATTTCTTATATACCTGTATAACTTGTTGTCATAGGTAAACGTCCCAAAGTCCGTGAGAGCTGCTGCAGGACATCCAGTTATAAAATCTATATTTATCAGTTCTGTTATTGTCACTCTAAAATTTTATTTTATCTTAATTTCTTTTTTATTTCCTCTTCATCTTTTTCTTAAATCCACTTTCTTTATTTTTTCCTTTAAAAAAAAAACTATCATCTCTTACATTAACCACGAATGGCCCTCCAGGCCGATCTGGTATTGAATAAATAAATAAATAAAAATGTCCGTGAGGAAAAGTTGTCATTATCCGAAGAAAACTTTATAGTACTTTCTGTTTCTGTCAGTAAAATCATACAACTTGTCAAAATGACGCCTGTTCAAAAAATTAAAAAAATATCACAGATTTTGGAATAATTAAAATCGAACATACAAAAAAGTAAATGGTAATGGAGTGTGGCGAAAAACGCATAAATCTAATTTCAATTTTCTAATAAATGTTTTCGTGTTTCCATGGATTTAATGATGATAAGTATTTACATTCACTAATCTATGTATAGAATTAAGTTCTACTTAAATTAGAGTGGTATATGAAAGTTGTGCGATACGTACTGAACTACGTTTTTTCTCGAAATGTTGCTTAAAAATACGAATGGTGAATGAAAAACGTACATTGTACAAATTTGTTGATTTGGCCAATATTGTCTTCATTATTTAGACTGGATATTTTCTGTCCCACGCTTGTATACCATTATTTTTATAATGACACAACGTACAAAAAAATATACATATACATTCCAGCCGAACCGAAACGATTGACTCATGATTTGACTTGATAACAGATTCAGTCATTGCATGGAAGGGCTGGGTTGGGATTGGACGAGCTCTCCGAAATCACGCCCTGCTATTGGCACGGGCAGCTCCAAGTCACGCTTCCCAAACCGTCCAATTAGGACCGTCCTCAAACAGTGGTCCTGGCTGACCCTTTCATCTCACAGGGACTGTCCCTCATCCTAGCCTTGGAACAAATGCAGGCAGAATGGAGGATAACTACTTGTTTCATCACTGATAAATTCTTTTCTGGCGGTGTTATAATTTAAAGTGAAGGGTTATTTACGTAAAGGTGTATTTTAATTGGTAGTGAAATATCTGCTATGGTATAATATAGAAATATCTCCTATATAAGAGCCATTTCGAAAAAAAATATCAAATAGTTTTAAATTTTTTTTTAAATTTATTTATTGATATTTACAACTGTATAAAAAAATACAACCAGTAAATTTGATCATAATGACATAATGATATGATACAAGATGTAGAGAAACTACCCAGTAGTAGAACACTAAAAACAGTTTACAATATAAGGTCACGAGGCCATCTTCTTTTCAGGCGCCTCGGAGGA
>NW_027114676.1:1052394-1052877 GCF_000696795.3 Halyomorpha halys | reverse complement strand
ACCGTATGAAGTAGATTGTAGGAAGATAGTCCGGGTGGCGGTCAATAAAGTTATCAAAATAGTAAAAGAAAACTATTTATTGTTAACCAACGTTTCAAATTGGGAAGTGGGGAAATTTTCTACCTAACCCTCCCTTCCTTTCTTCCTTACCTCACTTTGTCACTTCTTCTTCAATCAGACAGGTAGTTTCCCGTTCCCCTATGTTTATTGGTTGTTTTTATTAATTTTCTTAATATTCCCCCTTTTACATTTCACTATACCTCACCTACGCCATATTTACTTCACCTATCCGTTTTATCTTTTACACCTACCTCCTTGCCATATTTATAATTATTTCTAAGCAGTATTCTTCTACAATTAATTAGTCTTGATCTGTATTTAGAACTGTATTTCTTTAAACTGTTTAAATTACGTTTTATATATTGATAGATATTACTATCTGCCACACAGTTGTGGGCAATAGGTAATAGTAATGAATGATCA
>NW_027114676.1:1048986-1052254 GCF_000696795.3 Halyomorpha halys | reverse complement strand
GGAAGGCTGGGATGAACACTCATTACTGATGGGCGACGTTAATGCTCACTCATGGATATGGGGTTATAAAACGAATAATCAGGCAGGTGATGTAGTTGAAGATCTTATCTATTCGGGACAATGTGATTTCGTAGTTTTTTTATAAATATATATTTTATGAACTTAACAATTTTTTGAAATGTTTAAATTCTATTATGATTGTATCTTGTTTTTACATTTAGCCCTGACGAAGCCTTGTAAAGTAGGGGAAAACGTTGGTTAACAATAAATAGATTTCTATTACTATTTTGATATCTTTATTGACCGCCAAACGAACTCTCTTCCTACAATTAAACTAAAGTAATTCACAAGTTTGAGTGAACTTGTTTTATTAAAACAAAATTTAAATAGTAACGACCATGGTTATAATGGTTTATTGTTTAAAGTGAACATCCATTAAGAAAAATGAAGAACGAGTTGAATTCAACAGACGAAGAGTTAAAGCGGAATAACAAAATAAGTTTCAATGATTTTTTATTTGTTAATTTATGATTTCTATCATTCTAAATTTAAGGTTTTTATGTCCAAAATATTTATTCTTTTTAAAAACAATACGTTATTTATTTTTGAATAATTTCCAGGAATCAAAAATGCAGTAAAGCTAAGTATATTTTAAATATGAAAATGTCAAAAAATATGAGTTTTCATTAATTTAATTGATGTTAAACGTTGGTATATATTTTTTTAAAATATAATTTAAAAATTTAGTCGAATGTTTTTTTAATATTTATTTAAATAGTATTAACACATAAATGGAAAAAAGAAAGTGTAATAAAAAGCTAGATCGTTATTCTATTATGAGTTTTTACAGCCATGAGTATTAATCAATTTACGATCCAAAGACGTCAGGGAGTTTAATAAAGCAGTGAATGTTCAGTTTTATGTTTTGTTTCTCTTTTTTCCCCAGAAATTGTTCCTAATTATATAGCTATATATGGGTTAAAAAGAAAATTGTTAACAGTTTAAATGAAATTGTAATATATCTTTTGTATAATGATCGTAATGAAGAATGGTCATTGCAATAGTAAAGACTTCCAAACTTTCTGTAAAAGCACTCCATGTAAATAGTTGAACCGGTTTAGTATAATATTTAATATATCGTTTGCAGCAAAACCCCCGGGGCTTGTACTTGTTTTAGAAACTCGATAAAATAATTTAGCACTAAGCTAGAACACTGTACTGCAGCTAGTAATTCATGGGATGATCGGCTTTAGAAAATTAGATAGAGACTCCTAGCAAACTTAGTAACATATACTGGGTTTAAAGCTTTTAAATATATTATATTTGTTTAATTGGTTTCGTAAAAAAAACACAAAAAAAAACATTCATCGACTTAAAATGCCACATCTGGGCTATTGTATTTCACATTACCTACAATTTTCTCTTTTTCTATTTACAACACTAAAAAAATTGATTTTATTTTTCATGACTTAATTTATATTGTATTTAATTTTAGGGAATGATTCTATAAAAATAGGGCCTAGGTCTAAATACGTGAAATTGTTAGATTTTGTTATCATTAGAAGCATTAATTTATTTTTTATGCGTAAATCTAAATAATTGACCAGTAATAATAATATTATAATCGTTATAATACATTATAATATAACGGAATCATTTTGACTGTGTAGGACAGCATCAAATTCAATTCAGCACATTACATCAGGCCGCCAAGTTCTGGATGGGAAGGAATAATTACTAAGCTCCAAAAATATGGTTTAGATTGAGAATTAGCCGGAACATTTAAAATTATGAATGACATGAGGCTTTATTACAGCTCACAAGCCATCATTGATAAACGGAATGTCAAGCTGTATTAGAATGAGATCGATCAGTGCTTTATATTCATGTATTCTTCTGTTGTGTGGATAGAAGAAGTATTAACTATCCAGTGAAAAGTTGTCCAATTACTAATTGTCTATAGCTCATTTTTCCAAATTTTAAGGTAATATAAAATGTTTTTTATTATTTTTCAAAAACATTTATTTTCACATATTTAACGTATAGATAAAGATTCCAGAAAATTATTACTTTATGTATGCCATGCTGTAACATATTTGTTTTTCTTAACTATCTGGTTATTTTAGGGTTTCATAAAAAAAAAATAATAATCGCTCCTGGACTAATACGGAATATTAAAGCCTAACACGGACTTAAATACTGAAATAATAAGAGTTTTATGGTTCTGGACTTTTAAAAGGAGTTGAACTTGATACCTTAGTCGAACGCGAATGAATTAATTTTAAATAGAGGTATTGAAAAACATGGTTCATCTTTTTTGTTTGGTATATGAAATAGAACGTTCAGTTGACCCAAAATGGATCCTTTTTAAATTCTTATTCTTACCCTTTAAAATAATGTTTACATTTTAGTTTACACATTAACTTTTTACATTTAATAAATTGGTAAGTAAGTTATCGTAGTGTTCTACCATTTAAACTGTTTTAATGTATATGTTTTTTAAAATCTTAGTTACCCCTATATGAATCAATATAAGTTCCAAAATATATGTGGAAGCCCTAAGTGAGACTCATGAACATTTCATATCCTCAGTACTGGGCTGCATCTATTGTCCTATTGAACATTTTTTGAGAGCGGTGTCAGACACAGCGGAGAACTTTAGAGGGCTGACATGATATTTTGGCTGCCACTGACAGCTGCTAACTAGTGCCTCAACCTCTCTCCGAGAGCTTTCTTTGTCGCTGGGAGCAACTAGCGATCGCGGGGTCAGTGTATTCTCCCTCAGTGGGGGTGAGGTACGGGTAGTCACAGATCAGACTCTTTTTTATATACGAAAAAAATGTATTGATTTTCTCCTCAGTTACCTAAAAACTAATTTTAACTGATCTGTTTTGTGTTTAGAATCATTTGGCTAAAACTTTTATAACTTATTATAAGGGGAACAGTTGTTATAGTTAGGATATCGCTCTGATATAAGATTACACAGGCTTGAGAGATCCACAATGATGAACTAATATACTTTGTTAAAACATGTATAAAAATCAGTTTGCCATATGCTTGTAGATATTATTAGAGGGGAGTAGTGCTGCTCGCGTCCGTATCATTGATACACGTGCCCCCTGGATAGTGCTAAATGAGCAGTAGCTGTCGCCACAACAGCCCACAGAATATGACAACTATGGCATTTAACCGTAATGCAAACGGCCTTTCTAAAGGCCATCAAAACTCCAAGCTCAAAATTATTTTTTGGAATGCTGGAGGTCTAACA
>NW_027114676.1:1027561-1045397 GCF_000696795.3 Halyomorpha halys | reverse complement strand
AACTAAGATAACCTATTCCCACCATATCTACTGAGATATACAAATTAAATGATAGCAAATAATATGTTAAAACAAAATAAATATAAAAGAAATAATGAAACAATATTAAAGTAAAATAATACTTTAAACACATTCATTCCTATCTACATTATTTAAACTCAGCCTTGTCTCTCCTCCCACCACTTGTGGATGAAAAAGCAGGACTCCGGAAGTTTGCTGAACTTCCCTCTTAACCAGTTGGGCATATATATTAAATTATTTTTTCTATTCAGCTCAACAAATTATAACAAAGTTCTCAAAAGTGAGGTTTACTATTTATTAAAAAGGACTAAATGTCGCCATGTTAAAGGTTTTATGTATTTTTAAGATTCAGACTTGTGTGAAAATTGGGCCGGAATACAATTCAGCTTAAAAAAGGAAGTGAAAATTGAGAGTGTTTCTGGTGCTATAAGTGCTTTCTCGAGGAAGGAGTAGCGGGTATGACCTGTGCATACAAAAGTTTCCACATTGTCTTAAAAAATAAATCGACTAACAATTATGAAAATATACAAATGCTATAAATCTTTGAAGTAATGTAAATATTATAGAAAATAATTAGAATTGTGCATTTCTGAAATAAAAAATAAAATATATAAAATGTAAATAAAATAATATAATATAGGAAAATCAACTAGTATAATTTCTAATTATTGCTGGAATATCAACAAGGTATATAAAATGAAAATTGAATTATTTGTGTGGTTTCCACTACATTATGTTTTTGTTTTTATAAGTGATATAAGATAATCCAGGGCGATGCTGATATAAATTTCATTATATCTCTACTGGAATATATCAACTGATTTATGTTAAAAAATATATAAATAAAATAAAACCAAACAAAAAGAAAATTTTATTGGATAACAGAGAATTAATTGATAGGATAAAGATGTAAATAAATCAAATTAGGAATATATAAACAAATATGGTTTCTTAAGATAATCAAATATTTCCGGAATGTGAGGGCTATTGCTAAGTTTCCAAGTGATATGGTAATCCGCTGTCTATCAAATGCATGCAGTCTGTCAGTATGTCTTTAATTGTTAGTGTTACGTTACACACGTGTTACGTCTACATGTTGGTCTAGATGTACCTGACAGTAAGTACCCTTGAGTTAGTGGAGTGTGTCCAATTCTTTTTCTAGTCAGTACTACTTTATGTCGTCTGCAGTTTTGGATTGATGTCTTCCACGCATTTAATGTACTCTTAATTTGTTTTCTTTTGTGTTGGTCCAAGATACCTACCATTTATTTAATATTTGTATAGTCATCCAGGAATAAAGGTCGCTGTGGGAGCAGTCAAAGCAGTCAGATGGCAGGATCAATGATGCAGCTATTATCGCTTGATCAGCTTTACATTTACCTGGTATGTCATTGTGTCCAGTATTCAGATGAACAATATTGTGCGGTCAGTCCAATTTAACTCAGATTATTTAAAATATGGCTACTGCGGTAGGATGTGTTGAATATAAGTTTTTCAATATTGACAGTGAACTCACAGAATTTGTGAATAGTAGGATTACGTCTTAAAATGTCTTTTAATTTAAAGAGCATACTTTTCTCCTTATTCAGAACTGATGACCAAGTTTTGGAAAATTTATTGAGTAAACACTTGGCTTATAGATATCGCTGTGATTCCTCACACTTCGAAACTATTTATTTGAAACAACAATGTAAGATACTACACTCAATTGATATAGTTATTTGGACTCTATGTAATGTAAACTAATCCACACTGAAGAATACCACATATCCATATTAAAGAAATATGAGAAATAATGATATGCTAATAGTTATCAAAGTCAACCTGATGAAGGTTTGAAATTTTGGTCGAATCGTTGGCAATAGTAAATAAGTTTTTATATATTTGTATACTTCACTGACTGCATCCCCAAACATCTCCTTATTAATAAAAATGAAAAATATTTATAAATAAAAAAAATATAACAATGATTATAATTAGTAAAACTGTATATAATCAGTAAGATGAAGAAAATTTAAAATAAACTAGTTTCATCACAACTTAAAATAAAAAAAAAAATGAAATTTAAAAATAATTTCTCTTTTTTTTTTATATTTAGTTCAAACCGGAAAACGAGTTATAAACCTAATATACCTCCCCGGAGATTATTTTCTCAAAGAACGTTGATAAGTTAATAGGAAAACGCCTTATAATTGCAAATTGAAAATTATTACACTAGAAACTTATAAGCGATAAGAGAGAGATGCGGCTGCTTACAAGAAAGGGCCTGGGTGGCGGAATGATCTAAACCCCATGTACTCGTGATTTGTTGAATAATAGAACGATTTAATTCTCTCCTCCCCGGATGGGATACATTTATATATTTCGGTTGGTGGGGGGAGAGAGAAAGGGAGAGGGGGGACAAGTAAGATGCCGGCTGCTAAATCATTCTCCTCTCATACATATTCTACGAGCGGTGGGAGTCTTGTTGTAGTGCAGCGGGTAAATAGAAAGAGCATCAGTGTATTAGGGTCCGCTGTAGAGAGATGTAGAGATGCCGCTGAATAAAAAATATCTGCCACAAATGAGGGCCTCCTCCACCTCTTATACATATTTATTATCGCATTTTTTCGAGGTGTTACTCTTTTATATTGCGCTGTCGGCCAAGTTGGAATGAATGTTTCTTCATTTTGACAAAAAAAAAAAAAAATAAAATAAAAAAAAAAATTACAATGTGGTTTCTTCAAAAATAACAAGATTAAGAAAATTACTTTGCCTTGGATGGGCGCCATTTTTTTTTTTACTCAAATATTAACATATTAATATTCAATACATTAAAAAAAGTTGATAGGTTTTATTCAAAGTTTATTCATAATTTAAAAATCAAAATATGACTTGGCTGTTTTTGTAATCAACAAGGCATAGACATAGAAAACTATGAAAGAGGTTGGTCCTTAATGAAAAGTTAATTCATTAATGAGACTATTTTTAATTACAAATATTGTGTGTAACATTTTAAGCATTTTTTTTCATTCCAATTGAAATATATAAAATAAGCTATTTACCGAATTTAATTGTACTCATGCTGTTATTGAATACAAGTACAAACAGATCTTGTTCTTTGTTTTGTAACACTCTAAATTAGATAGATTAATTTTTATAGTTTACGTTGAATTTGAGTAAAAATTAAATGTAATAATTTTTTTCATTTATCTAATTTCACCCAGTTTCCAACTTGAAAATTTAAAAAATCTGCTATGAATGCTTTTTGAGAATCTTAAGTTTGAAATCCGGCGCACCTATATCTCATCACTTTCAAAATAAAAACTTTTTTTTTAATTGAGAAGATGATCTAGTGTGGAAAGGAGACGATATAACAAAATATTTTTAATCAGTATATGTTGGATTTTATTTGAATTAATCAATTTGAGATAAGAAATGAAGTATTTTATTGTTCATCTATGCAGTAAAAAAAAAGAGAGAAAATTAACTAGATAGCTAATTTACAAAAAATATCTAACAATGGTATTTATTCCTTTAGTCCACATTGCTGCAATGTTGTGATAGAATTTAATTGAAAATATTTAAAGATCAGTTTTTGATCTCTTCATATTTTAATTGCCAATTCGTTAATTTTTTAATATATTTTTTTTAGTTTTGGAAAACATATGTTTCTCAGGATAACATTCCGATTTTTAGAATTTAATTCCTGCAACAGATTAAATTTCCTTTCTTGGTCATCTATTTTATATTTATGTCATTAAGATCAAACTTTTATACTCACCCAGTGCATTGGCTAATTTTAACAACATTTGTTTGTTACAGAAAAAAAGGTTCTAAATATGGACAAATAAGGAGAATTTTAAATAAATAATTACAAATATTTCCTATGATTGTTTTTAATATTGTGACTGAGGTGAGGAGATTTGGAAATGAACAATAGAAAAAAAAAATATCAATACAATCCATGTAGGGTCAGGTCAGGGTTGCTGTACTTTGTAAGGTACTCTTACTGGACCAACGATTGTTTAGGGAGGTAATTTAGTCAGAAGCTGGACCGTCAGATTTTTCCCCAATTAAGGGTACTCATACCATGAGGCTGGATGCACCCCAAGGGACTCCCAAACCAACAGGGCTGACTAATGGTTACAGTCACAGAATAAATAATTGTCTATCACAGCCAGATTCGAACCCTGGAGTTAGCAGCACAGTACTAAACCATCTCGCTCCCCTAGTTTTATTATTGTACACTTTTATATTAAAAAATGTGGGTTCGATGTGGTTTAAAAGGTTTTTTCCTTACTTGTTTTAATTAATATTTAATAAATAAAACTGAATCTCACTAAAAAATAAATAAAATAAGAATTTGCTAGTTATACTTCAGAGGTGAAACGTCTTTAACGAAATCGTAGAATCATATTATTTTTAACCAGGAAATGTCCAGATCGTGACCTACAAATTATCTTTAAAATGCCCAATTTAAATAAAGTAATGACATTGGGTTGGGAGACTGAAAGAATCCCATAGATAAGGACGAATCTAATGCCTCGATATAAATATGATAATTGGTGGCTAGAGGGTCCTTAACAGTGTCCAAGCCCCTACCAGCACGCCATATTCGCGTTAGGCTTGGCAACAAGTAGTTAATCTTCTTAATATCTCGCTTCGTCTCGTTAGCCCTCCAAAGTATAATAACATTATAATTTACATACGGAACCTTGTTACTTCTGGAACAGTTAAATTATTAAAGGATCGTTGAGATGATTTCTTAATTATATAATTCCTTCTGTTGTTGTTTCCAACCATATTTGTTTTTGTACATGTAGAATAGTCCAATAATATCAAATGATAAATCTCTTTCTAACCTCGAGAGATGTAAATGAAGGTGCACACAATAAATACAAAAATAAGTGAATAAAATTTATTTATTTTGCTTTCTAGCTAGTATGAAGTTAGGAAAGCTTTGTATACATGCAGGATTAAAAAAGTGTTTTTTAAAGTTCAAAAACTTTTACTCGCGATTTCGATATTGAGAGAAAAAATTGGTTCCGTGTGGTCAAATGTGTATTTGGGCATAACAGTTCGAAACAATTTTTTTTTTATAAATTATTCCGGGATTATGCAGGTTAGTAGCTACTAAGCCCCTTATTGATTTTATAGAATTCCGTCCTCCTTTTTCGCTTACGTTTGCATAGACATATGTTTTTCGAAAATATCTGATTTGGCGTAGACAGAAGTTGAGTATTATTATAAAAAAATGGTTGAGGACTACTTTTATTGAAGTCCATTTACTACATTCGTTTAAAAATGCACAAAAGTATTTTTATTGCTACGCATGTTAATATCACTTCACCTATATTAAAGTCTATAAGGATTAATCAGATTAATTATTAAAATAAATAAATAATAACATTTATTTTATTGGATCTTCACAAAGGAAGAATAAACGAAGTATGAATTATATCGTTCGAAATAGGAAATGTACTTTTTAAGCACAATTGCTAAACCTCGTTATTATAGTTTATTCTATACAAAATTTAAATAAAGTTTTATTAATTTTTTTCTTTTTAATAACATACTAACTACCATCAACATTTACAAAGGATGCAACTATCTTCAATGCCTGCTAGAGCTTGCTGGATTTCAACAACGAGTTGAATAAGTTTGGATTTGGTATTCTTAGTATTTTTTAATTGATATACTTATGTAAATAAAAGTCTTCAAACACGAACATTAATTGAGAAACCAAATAAACGATGTGAATTTTTATCCCATAACACTTTCTAAATGAATGTTCATAATATATGAGTATATTATTTACATTGATGTTTGTAGTCCTACGCAAGAGATCCGGAGAATGGAGGTGATTGACGCCATCAATCAACTTCAAATTCCCAAAGGAACCAAATGAACTGAAGATGAGACAAATGCATTTCCAATCGATCGAAGTGTGAAGAAGGAAGTCTTGAGACATCCAGCATTTATCATATTCCTCGAGAGGTTTTCAAGACAATGTTAAGGAAGATTAACTTAGATTATCAAAACCAAAAACTGAGAAAAAATAAATTGACGAAATAGTACAGTAAAATTATTATTTTGGTTTACAAAAATCCAGGTGAAGCTGTAATTGTGTTGTTCCGTTTGATCTGGAGACATACTGAGAGGTTTAGACTAATAAGTAAAATAGTAAACAAAATTTGAGTAAATAAAAATAAAAAAATAATTAAAGAAAGATAAATAAAAACATACTAACTACAATTAATTAACCAAAAAAAATTGGTATTCAAGTTTCAATTATACAAAGATAATAAAATAATATTATTCAAAATATAACTAAAAATACAAGTTTTATAATTTTTTTTGGAAAAAATAAAGATACATTGATAATACAAAAAAATGCCATTAAACTGCAGAAATGTACATCTTTTGTAATTAATGTAAAATAAAAAAAAAATGACAAAACAACTTAAGATTTATGGATGAATCATAAGTAGACATTTAATTTTTTAGTAATGAATTAAAAAAAAACAACACGAAATTGGGCCCTTGAGACTGCTGTTATGTGGGATATATGTATGTTTGTTGTGTAGCCTAGTTTATTAATAGAAAATAATTTAATGTTAAATTAAAATTCACCGAAAAAAAAGATAAATGAAAAGATTTCAATTGACAGTATTGAACAGGCAAATTGCAAAACTGTCATTTTTAAAAGATTCCGACAAATTATGACAATTTTTTGTAAGTAATTGAAAACATTAAGATTAAATTAAAAACATCAAAATTCAATTCGATTGTAAGTCTGAAACGGGTGCTTAAAAAGTGACTAATGTTTAAAAATTTGGGATATTTTTTTTCTATTTTGCTTACTTTGCCTTTCGGAAGCAGTCTTACGATCAATCCAAGTATAGAGCATTCTAGGCGTGTCCAAATATATAGCGTTATAACTGTAGCTAATCTATTTAGCTATCTAGTTTTTAATTATTATCTTGTTTGTAGACTTAACTGTATGGTGGTCAAATGTATTGAACTAATGTCCAATTTTTTTCATGAATGAAGAAAAAAATGAAGTATTATGCATCATTAAATCTTTTTAATTATTCCAAATAGCATTCAATTAAAGTTGACTGAAATGAAAATAATAATATTAACGCATTCTATATACTTAATATAATATAATATAATATAAAAACGAAAATATCTTTTCTTTTTTATATAATATAATATAATATAAAAACGAAAATACCTTTTCTTTTTTTTTACAGCAATTGCAAAAATGCATTATGAACATAGGTTTAAAATCTGGCAGCAAAGTTGTTAAGAGGCATATTATTCAGTTAGAGTTAAGAAAAAAGAAAAAAAAAACTGTTTGGATTTGAAATATCTCAAGATCTTTAGTCAAGAGCAAACTACGGCGCTATTTGACTCCAGGAGGAAGATAATGAAGGATAAATTCAGTTTAAGGTTTCATAACGATCTCATTATTTACTTTCAACGTTTATTTTAGTAGTTGCTTAGTAATTCAATACATGGTGAATTCGATATCAGGAATACTTGAGCTTGTAGGAACAACTTTATTTATTCTACCGAAGAAGTTCACAGTCTTAGGATCGATATAGCCTAAATTTTAAAGTACAATAAATGATTAAAATAAAAATATTCATCAGTCAAAATGAAATCGTGTTTTGTTTTTTTTTTACGCAGGAACTATAAGAAATTACCAATAAAAACAATCTTGAATGTGCTAAAGTATCAATAAATAAAAAATATTATCAACACAAGATTTCACTGTTTATTTTTTTTTTTGTTTAAAACGCTGCAATCATCAGCATTTTAGGTTTTATTAAGAACTACCCAACCGAAGTTTAATCTGAATCTCTTTTCTTATTGAGCTGAATTTCATGATATTTTAATTTAAATAAAACAGAATCTAAATCACAACTTCTTTTGTTTCTTCGTCCCAATTGTCTTTACTTCTCTATAACGTTTCGAACCTTTGCGTTTCTTTTGTTTGTAAAATCTAATGTAATTTTACGACAAAAAAAATTTTTTTTTTCTATCCCAATTACTCATGAAAAAATTAGTCAGAAATAAATAGAAAAAATAAAAAAATAAATATAATAAAAGAAAATAAATAACTAAGAAGGAAAAAGAGTATAAAATAAAAAGGTAATAAGATAAAGGATCAAATAAAACCTTTTTTTTAAATTAATTACTCAGCCTCAAACAAGAGATTGATATACGAGTATAATACAAATAAAAACTTATAAACAAAATATAAAATTATTTTATTCCAGTAGAAAGAAGAAAAACTCGAATTACTGTACCATTTTATTCTTTTCTCTTCTCTAGGAGTTCTTTCCTCAAATAATAAAACATCACTTTAATGAATGAATGGAAACTTATTTAATTAAATATTAGTAACTGTCGCTAAGTGTCATACTAAATTAACAGCAATGCTTTTATTGATAAAAACAATCCATCTCTTCTCTAGAAAGCTCCAGGTTTCACAATTATATTTCAAGATGGTAAATTATTTAACATTCATTTCACTAATAACAGTCTTGAAATAGCAGAGATAATTACTTCCCACTCTGCAATTACTAACTTACTATCCTAGTGGAGTTGAGAGTCAGAAATAATTACTGTGGTTTGAGAACGTCCTTAAAACTATAAGCTTGGTAAATATCATCTCTTGAAATCCTTGTAATAATATGTATGATAAATATTGTTTAAAACGTAACTATTTATGTATCTATCCATTTTTCAAGTTTTTTTTTTTAATTTTTATAGTTTATAGTTCATTTTTTGAAACTAATCAATTTTTTTGTTCATTCTAGGTAAGAATTTTGGAACTCTATTTCTTGGTAAGCAATCACATTTAGTATATCATTATAGTTTTATAATAAGGAGTAAATAGTTGACTGTAGGTTGATAGGAGGAAAAAAAGGTCAATAAAGATCAGCAAAAAAGTAAAACTTATTTTACAGCTGAAAAACAAAATAAGATAACAACCTCAATAAGGAGGAAAATAAATACACAATAATTACAAACAAACTCGAAATATACGTAACTATAAAATAAATAGATAGTGGTTGATATCAATAGATGATAAAGTATTATATTGCAAAGGTATAAATTATACAAAACAAATGAAAAAAAAGTTATTACAAATAATAAAAATGTAAATGATTAGTAATTAAAATTAGCATAATAAAATATGTAAGTAATGATAGAGAATATATAAATAGTGAAAAAAGTTAAATTAACATAATGAAATGTGCGAGTGAAAATGAAATATATGATACAATGGACAAGGAAGAAGACGGAATGTATGCGATAATTATAAAAGATGCGCAGTAATATATATGACTAAAAAATAATAAGCTAAAATAAATATGGAGTGTCTTGAAAAATGAATAAGGAAGGAACAAGTGAGATGTGATCTGTGGAAGTGGGAAGGTGACCGAAAACAGATTAAAGGACAAAGAAACTTTTACTGATTCGGGCGGAGTTGCCGTCATGAGGGGGTGGGAGGAGGAGGTAGACGATCTCGCTCGGTAGAGAACGGGCATACAAGTACAAAAATATCATAAACCAAGTGGAAATTATTACCGGCATAATGATATGATAACCAATATGAAAGGCCGTTTAGATAGTATAAATAAGGTTGAAAAAATAAAATTAAAGGTTTATAGAATTAATTACAAAATAATTAGCGAAAAATAGATAACTATGAAAATAAATATCTTCCTTTCTTCTTCTTCTTCTTTTTTATTTGATTGTTACGACAGTAAAGTGAGCTTTCAAGTTTAAAGAAAGTGATTCTGATATAAAAAAATTTATTGATTTTAAGAATAGATTATATTTTTGAAAGCAAATTATCATACATTTATAAATTTTTTTAACAGTATACATTTTAACAAAAATCAGTCATGATGATAACAATGTTTCAGTTCTTGACGGCTATTTTTCTTGACTGTTCTCACAAACGTAGTCAAGGACTGGATTTCATGTAATGACTGATATCTTTCAACCAATATATCGGAAATTGGAGGAGAAGTTCAATTTAATTTTTATATAATTAAATGATTATTTTCAAGTTCTTTGCCAATCAGAATGTACTTCTAGGTTAAAATAACAGTGGTGTTAGATTTATTTCTAAATGAAGTAACAGATTTGAATGTGCTCATTAAATATTTAAAAAATGTTTTTTTCAGCACTAAATCTAACAATGTAATTATACCATATACAGTAATAATTAAAATTATATTATTGTTTATTGTACAGACACATCTTTACACATACTGAGTAGAAAGCTTAGGGGGGCTCAAATTAATGATACCATGGGCATCCAAAATCATACTTACCCACAATAGTATATGTTTTCTCATTACAATAAATTAATTTTGTTTCTATGATTATTGCATTTTTATCAATTATATAATATATTTTATTATAAATTATTGATTATATGAATTCTAGGGAGGGCACTAAAATATATTTCGATATGAGAACCAATAATGTTCTACAGCATTTGAAACAAAATATTTCGGTTATTTTTATACTTAAATTTTTTTTCCTATCCTCCCTTGAACTGGAATATTGTAAAACCTTTAATGTGATAAAAAACAAAACAAATATTATATAAACATCAAAGCGACAAGATCCTATAAATTCTAATAATATAATGACAAAGGATAACAAATGATTCCCTCGCTGATATAAATAAAACAAAGCCCTCAGAACAACAATCCAAGACAAAGAGCTGAGCGCGGAGAACTTAACCAAACAAGATGAAGAGGCTGTGTTCCTTCTTCAGAGCCGATTATTCCTCTGAGTGACATTAAACATCCTCTAGCATCCTCTAGCCTCGGGACCTGCAAAAAGTACCCTAATGAAGTTCCCCGTTCCTCTTCAGATCTTTCTTCATCTTCGAAAAAACAGTTGCCGCCTCTCTCTCCAGGACGACAATTGATTTTCGCTCAGAAAGGACCCACAGACGAAATGGATTTACATAAACTTCATCAGGCGTATCTTCAGACCATGGAATCCACCTAAAGATTTTCGGGAAAATTTCTTCTTTTCAAAGGAAAAGTAAATTTATCAGAATTTAGTTATCGTTGACTGATCTGATTATTTGGTGTGTTTAAATCCTGTCTTTCAGTTAAGATTTATCATCAAGGTTTTTAACATTACAATATTATTTATCTTATGTTGTATATTATTGTTTAAACCAATTTAGCCATCCACGTTATGATTAATAAATATCGTCCACTAAACGTAAAATTGCTAACAAAGATATTTTCTAACTAATAAAAGTATTAATTTAAATAAAAATTATTTTCAATTATATGAAATATTTGTAGTAATGGAAGTTTTCAATAGGAATACACGCTCCCATAGATTTCAATAGTTCCCATAAGTCCAAATAATCTAAACGGTATGGGTAGGTTATGTAAACAGCTTATCTCAAAAACGAAATCGCGTATTTACGATTATATGCCTGGGAATGTACGTATATTCCCGGGACATACTGAACCTGGGGTATTCATGGGTTGTAGCGGTTTAGAGTTTCATTTCATATGCCTAAAATGTTAGAGAGAAAGTTTTTCACTAAAATTGACTTGCCATAAGTGTAACTTTGCATTATCGATTTTAAAATTTTATTACTTTCTTTATAAAATCTGTAACGATTTCGACTGAAGTGGTTTTGACCATGTAAAATTAAATGGTCATTGACATGAAATCAGTTTTGTCTTCATTGAAATAATCTGGTTGGGCTTATTTTTTTTTTTAAGTTGGGAAATAACTGAATGGGAAACTTTTAATTGGTTATCAAGCGATTCTAGCCAGAGTGAGAAAGTCAACATACAAGTCAACTCGCTACAAGATTGGATTTGAATCGACGCCGCTTCTGACTCGAGAATAGTAGGTTGTGACACAAACGCACTGGGCCATCCGCGTAAATTTTTCTTGCCTATATTAAAATAATCTGATGTGGCTTAAATATTTTGCTACATGAAATTTATCGTCCTTGTTTCATACTTTGGGGTATGGTTTGGGGGTGTTGACGTTCAACCGCCAGATTTTTCCTCAACTAAGGGTAATCACTGTTTAGAGGCTGAATGACCCCGGAGGGATCCTGAACCCACTGGGTTTACTTAGGGTTACAGTTACTGATTGAATAATTATCTGCTACGCCCGGATTCGAATCCGGGTCCTTCGAGTTAGTAACACAGCGTGGTGTACATTTAGTTTTATTTCTAGAAATTTGTTTTAGTAAAATATTTGTCTTTTTTTTTTTTTAGTTAACTATTAAATTAATTCATAGCTTATATTTATTTATTTTTGTTCATTTCTACTAACAGTGAAAGAAAGGTAGTTATTTCAAATAAACTAAATTAATAATACTTAAGAGATAAATTATCTAGGAATCGGTCAGGAACATAGCTGGCCGTGTATTTTGTGGCACACATTTTCCATACCATTCTCGATTCAGATATGGTATCGGTTCGGTTCCTGCTTGAGCAGGTTGATTTGTATTGGATGAAAATTTTGTCAGTTATTATATAGAGTAATGTTACAACCATAGTTTGAATAAACTTTAAATTAGGAACTTCTCAGTCATTTATTAAACATATTTAAATTGCGACATAGTCTTTTAAACGTTTATTTGCAAAATGTAAATAATATCTGCACTTTATCGTTTATGAGCCCTAAAAGAAGCATCAACCATCTCAGGATCACTCGTATTGGTAATGCTAAACCATGCTAGACAATCGGCGACTATAACTAATTATAGAAGCCTCAGAGATAAGACGCATTTAACTGAGACTGCCACATATAGAGCATACATATAGCGCGGAATGTGTGCAACGGCACATATCGTATCCATGCAAATGTAAGCCTACCCAGCGACATGATAATGTTATGTAGGGCCGCAAATTGACCGCAATGCGTCTTCGTCTTACATTCTCCCTTGGGATCACCTCAGGAAAAAAAAAATTGTGATCACGTTTTACTTGTTTATGTTTAGGTAAAATTATAAATCAGAAAAAATGGTTGGGGTGCGGCCAGAGAGTAAGACGAATAAGTTTAAAAAAACGCATGTAGTGCCAACGTTTCGGCCAGAATTTCTAGCCTTCATCAGGGCTAAGAACAAAAAACAATATAACAATGAATAAAAGGATATATAGAATGAATAAAGTAATTAATTGTAAGAATAAATATAGATAGAAATAAAGTAATGAAAGAAGTGGGAAATAAAACATATATATGGCTAATTAAATATATTAGAAAAATAACATAATTAATGAAATAAAAAGTTATATAACGCAAAGAAACAACGAAATATGAATATTTTAATTTAATAATAATTTAAAATTAGAGTTATAGAAAAACATGAGAAAGGAAATATATATTTTCTTTCTATTAATTTTTTTAAACCTTTTCTTCATTGTTTGTTATCTTATTTTTTGTTCTTAGCCCTGATGAAGGCTACGTTGGCACTAATAAACAAGTTATTTAAATTTATTTGTGTTATCCTCTGACCGCACCTCAACTATCTTCTCATCAATAGAAATGCTCTAACAGAGAGTTATAAAAAAAAAAAAAGCGGGCTTCTTGTTTTTTAAATTAAATATGTGGAAGGAATCAAGTCTTGTGAAGGTCCTGATTTGCACTGCATGAAACCACCTATTTCACAATTTGTTATTGTAATGTGGTTGATATCAACTATATTTTTTTAAAAAACCTTTCTTTATTAATCAGATATTAGTAGTTACTCCAGATTTTTTCATGTCAATGATAAATACAAAATCACGTATTGGAAAGCTCGCGGATAATATGAACTCATGAAGAATAGGTAGATTTGTTTGTCCTTAAACTTAACTTGGTTTTCAGGTTAATCGTAGTCTTAAATGACGAAATAAATGTAGTCCCCAAGTTTCACGCGTTCGTCTTCTTATGTATGTTGCACTTTGATACAAGTGCAACATACTTTGATACACAGTAACACAAGCCATATTAATCGAGTAAGGAAGAGCTTTGAATTAGTTTTGAGGTCGTAGTATGGACTCTAAATCACATTCAGCTGTTATTGTTTTATTTACTATTTTCCAAGTAGTAGACAATTTTAAATTTAAGTTTTTTTTATTTTATTTTTGTTATCAATCCCTTGCATTAAAATTACCTAAGTAAGTTTTTATTATATTGACTTTAATTATTGTTTCCTTATCTGTATACTATTCTGTTCATTTTTACCAACGATACGGGCTTTAGAGAGAGGCTTTTTTATCACTATCAATTATTTTTATATTTATTAATTGCTTATATCAATTATGAATTATATTATATTTTCATTTTATTTATTTCTATACTAGCAAAATATCTGTACATATCATAATTCCAAAGACGTACCAATAATTTCGATTCTCAACAAAAATCCACGTAACAAATATGACAGCGCTAAGAACTGTGGTTTTGGTACGAAATCCAATTTGCGAATATTATCGAAGTTTCGGACAAAATGGGATTTCACAAAAGGGTTCTCAGTTTCGTATTACATTAGGATTCAGTTAGGATATTGGAGTGTTTGTGAAGAATGTTTTTTAGTTTCGAAGATCATCCTGAAACCTGTGACTATGATTCCAATTCTAAAAAGTCACCAACCCATGGATTTTTTTTTTCGATTTTGAATTTTATGAATCTTGAAACAACAAAATATCAAATTTTGAGAAGGGTTAACAACATTTTTTTTTCTTATTCGATTATAAAAGTTAATTTCTTAGTAAAGGTAATTAAAACAAAGTCAAATGTGTTGTATTTTTGCTAATAATGATCCAATTGCGATTATTATTGTTTTATTTTATAGGCAGTTTAATTATTCCTCACGTAACTTTTACTTAATTTATCATAAACTGTTTAGTTAGTGAGTTTTAAAAACAACTATCAAAAATAACTATAAACAGCCAACCAAATTATATTTACTATTATTATGCATTAAATTTAAATTGAGAACTCGCAAGAGAATAATCCATCATAGTATATTAAATAACACTGTCAGCGAACAGGGGTCATTTGGGTCATACATTTCACATTATTCTGGGAAAACAAATTCATTTATATCATTCAATATGACCAGTGCATTTGGAGATTATAGAATTACGAGCCTGCTTTTTTCATTTCAGACGAGTTAGTTAAAAAAAAATCAATGACATAAAAAAAGCCATAAAACGGTTTTCATTAAATATTTAATTATTACTTCCTTTTTTACTATTGTTTGTTGTACTTTAGATCATAATGTTGCACTAATAGTTATAAATATTAGCCATTTTGTTTTATTGTTTGTTGTATTATTTATTCCTACGAACAATTTTGATACCCTATTGGATTGCAATTAAGTCATCAAGTCTAGACATTTATAGGTCCATTACGTTGTAAATATTAGAAAAATCTTAGGAAATAGTTGATTCATGGAACAAAGGTTCATTATGAGTCATTATGACTGAAAACTCGCGTTTTGCGAAAAACTTTAATTTTATTATAAAATTAGAGTTTAAATGCCTCTTGAACAATGGGTTGAAGGTACTGGATCAAAAGTCTTAGACTCCTCCTAAAAGTTGAATATAAAGTAAAGATTGTTAACCAGAACCCTTTCAATCCACAGCGATGTTTCGGCCACCAATTTCCATTGGCTCAAAATATCTATGCATTGTTTTCAAATTATAAGAAAAAAAAGAACAAAAATATTAATTTTGCATTTTGTTCTATACAAAAATAAGGACCCAAAGCTAACATTCGTAAAAAGTACCCTAACTATCAAAACTGAGCTAATCTTCAGAATTTCATAACTTTTCACAGAAATGCCAATGCCCAAAACAAAAAACCATCATAGAGAAAAAGTGAAAGGAATTTACTCTTGTGTAGTTTAGTATAATTTATGTCCCTAAAAAATGCGTGGTTATCAAGCTATAGGAGAAAAATCAAAACAAATATTAATTTTCTGGGGGATTTAAATATTACAGGGAAAAATCGTCATGAATTTAAAATTTGTAATAAAAACTCTAAAAAACATAATTGAAGACTTCATTAGGTGAAAAAACAGAGTAGTACTATAGCATCAGTGTTGCAATATAAATCAGTCAATGTTAAGATTGTCGATTTATGTATCAGCTAATTATTTATATCAACTGGTTGATTTTGACTTTTGACTGCATATTTTTCATTGGTTTATTGATTATATGTGCCACAGTTATATTAATACATTATTAATACAAACAAATTAAAAAAAAAATACTATAACGCTACAACCCATGGAGGGTCAGGGGTGCAAGGATGTACTCTTACTATACCAACGGTTATGAAAGGAGGTGATTTAATTAAATATTTAACCAATTTAGTGTACCAACTTAATGAGGCTGGGTGGAACCTGGGGGGAGCTTCTGAACCGACAGGGCTGACATGGCATTACGATAATTTTTAACAACAATAGTAATAAAGGGGAAAGTTGGAAAATAAAATAAAAAGAAGCAATCGGAAGGATACTGCAGAAGACTTAATTAAACTAACCCCGTTAGGAAGAGGGAGGTTGGCGATGTATGGCGGCCCTTGTTAGAAAATAGGATTAGGGACTTCACTAAGTTATAGTTCTTGCATCCTATCTCAGCTTCTCTATCTGGGACTTTATTTTATAAATAATTAGCGATGCGGTCTCTTTATGCAAATGGCTAAAGCTTTATTTTCTTAGGGATTAGTCTTTATTGCATTTATTTTACTCTATTTTTGTATTAACTCTTATTTATTTCAATTGGCAGTATGTTTATTATTCAATTTCAATTACTTTTAAAACAGATATTTTGTCTTTATATACTTTTTTAGATTTTTAATGTTTCTGCTTTAATTAATATTTTTGTTGTTTAAATTGGAATCAAAATTAATAAAAAATATAAAATAATATGAACAATTTTAATAGTAATTGGATTAAGGAATATTAGGATTTAATTTATTATTAATTTTGAGTATAAAATAAAATATGTCCCGAACATTATTTACTAAAATCTCTTCACCTTTTGCTGAAGTTGTTGGCTTCATTCATGGAAGTTTTCGTTTCTTGGTGTCTGATTATGTCGTGGTTCCGCGAAAATAGCAACTTTTTACACTTTTCTGAAGACAAATGTTGGTGGCAATTTATATATTTTTCAAATCAATAGATAAATGATTTTTTCCAAACTCCAACATTTTAACTTAAATGCGTTTTTTTTTGTTGTTTTTTTTAATACGGATTTCAAAGAATAGCTCATCTCCTAAATTTCCAGGATTTTCATTTTTTGCGTTTTATTTTTTTATTTAGGGTTTTTGTTTCGACTAGCTGAGTACCAAATTCTTATGCAAAATATCAAATATTTTCTAACAGTCTTTTCCACAGTGGCATTTATGGTTTTATCTGAAGGATAAATCACCGAGATACAGCAGCAAACAAAGTTACGAAGAAAGGGGTAGTTCATTTGCGTTGTACTTTAAAAGTAAATATTTATTGGTAAATTTTGTATATAGTTATTTGAAGGGTAATGAAATTTATGATAGTTTACTTATATGTTTTATACATTGTTAGTAAATGTTTTTCATTAAATTTTTATTTTGTTTTCTGTAAAGATAAATAATTTTCACAAAATATTCCCTAATTTTTATTAAACATGTTTTTAAAAAATATTTTAAATTTTTTCCTTATTACTGCTCGAGTTAAAATTATTAAATGCAGTGTTGAATGAGGATATGCATAAAAATGACTTTGACATGAACAAGTTATTTTACTTTTGCCTTTTTTTTTTTTTTTTTT
>NW_027114676.1:1002968-1027375 GCF_000696795.3 Halyomorpha halys | reverse complement strand
TATATAAATAAATAAATAGTTGACCGCATAAGTTTAAATTATCGAGAAGATGGTCAGGGTTGCAGTCAAAAGAAACAAAAATATTTAACAATTATTTATTTTCCGTCATTTCGCCCAAATTTGTTGAGCTTTATCAGGGCAGTTTCAGTTGAGGTCAATTTGAATCCTATTTGACCTAATGAAGCTCTTCAAAGTGGGGCGAAATGACGGAAAATAAATAATTGTTAATTTTTTTTTTGTATCTTTTCACCGCAACCCTGACCATAATTCATAAATAGTTTTAATTTTTTCCAAGACATGAGGAAACTTTAAGCCTTAGATCTAAACTTTAGAATTATTAAAACGTAAAATTTCAATTTTCTTTTTATCTTGGTCGTGAAAAAGAAGTTTCATTCCATTTAACGTGTCTGTTTATGCCATAATTAATAATGTAATTAAATGAGATAGAATAAGGTGGAAAATAAGCAGTTTAAACTGTCCTGGCTGTGACATTTATCACTGAGAAAAAGCCGCAGCTACAAGAGAAAAAAAAGAGAGAGCATTAAAGGGAATGTAAATAAAGAGAAGAAAGAGAAAAGGAAAAGATACGAGAGAAAGGAAAAGGGGCCTAATGTTTATGAATACAGAACAGCTCCGCTAATGGCTTAATTGTTTTATTATACCGCATTAAATTAGCGGCCATCTTCGGAGAGTTATCTGTTTATTTATCCTCCCTAATTATCCTCAATTCCTTATTCTATACCCTTCTTTATCCCCTATCCTAATTATTTCTGTGAGCAGTATTAAGGTGTTATTGCGTGCAAGTCTTCGTTTTTTACATTTCACGGGATCGAAGAAAGGGAAATAAATATATAAATATTTAAAAAAAAAAAATTAATATTTCAAATATTCTGTTCAATCACCGCAGTCCGAAGTTCATCAAAATCAGTTGATCAAAGTCTTGTCCTTGATTTAATGGACTGGACTGTATTTAATGGATTTAACAATGCATCAAACATGGTGAAATTCTCTATTCTTCTATGCCTTATAACATAATGGGTTATTTTTAGTTTGACCAAAAAAGTTACACTATTAGTTCGGGCTGGTAAAATTTTGATTGTTAGTTACATATATAGGTATGTGAAATTAAAAATGGAGTGAGAACTGCCACACGCCATGAACTCGTGTCAAGACTAGCACGTACGTACGTATGTTAATTAACGGGTACGTTTTAGGTAACCGCGCTATAGCGGGGGAAGTAGAATTTGAATATAGATCATTGGAACAAAAATATCCCAAACCAAGTAATAATAGAGGTTTTATTAGAAAAGGAGGAAATTATGGATCTATAATTAATAAAAAAAAAACTAGAAAAAGTATTTAGTTATGTACGGTTGATATACTTTTCTGATCCATGTTATTAATTCTTAAACTTTTTACTTATTTTGAGTTTCTTTTTCTTATTTTTCATTTCCCTCATAATTTTTAGTGTAATAGAAGCAACATGCTGTATTTTTTTAACCTGTTTATTAGTGTTCATGCTTTTAAACTTATTTATTCATTTAATTATTTCTTTAAACTAACTTTTTGTTTTTTTAGTCAATTGATTTTTTTTAAACTGATCTACTATTGTGTCCTTGATATATATTTTTTAAAAATTAGATATATTTCTATCTAATGATAAATTTTTTAACGGATCAAGGTTGTGGATCAATCGAGAGAGGAGGTATGAAATACTGAAATAGAGAGAATAAAATTGCCAAATAAACGGAATAAGATTGTCAAATGGAATAAAATTTATTAAATAGGGAAAAAATAGTTATCATATAATGTATGTAGTTTATAAACGATTACTGATTGTAAAAGAATAGGGTAGACAAAAAAAATTATTCTTATATCATGTAGTATGCTTTGTAGCAATCCAATGTATTTGGGCTGCTTTGCTAAATAAATTATTTCTCTCTTTATTTATGATTTTTTTTTTTATTTTACAATTTGGTAATTTTTTTTTTACTTTTCATAAATTTTTTTCGAATCGATATAATGTAATGCCGAATATAAGAATGTTTATTTAAACTGAATCTGAAATAAAATTATACCTATTTAACAGAGATACTAAGGACATATGCTATACAGCTCACGTTTTAGAACCTTTATTAATTAGTTAAGTTGTTCTAAGCAGTTGGAACAAAGGAATTAGAAAGATCGTTATGCTAGATTTCCTGAGTGGAATAAGAAATGTCATAGTTGACTGGTTACATCAAACTTCTTGCCCATTTTGTTGATCGTGTATATTAAATAAAGAGATGATTGGTGGGTGAGGTCAGTGGAGAAGACAAACAAGTAAAATTTATTTTATCATTGCCAACGTTTCGGTTACAATTGCAGGCTTTCTTAAGGGCGATTATTGCAAAGGACCATGCAAGGGTGCTATTATGTTAATTAATTATATTTTCATTAATAATTAAAACCGCATCTCCCAACCATTTTCTCCACATGTTTACATTATCTTTCATTAGTTAATACATTAGATTAAACAACTGGGCCTAGGTTCAAGCCCGGCTGTGGCAGATAATGATCCTTCATTAGACAAATGACCAGGCGATTCAGCGTGGTTCTGATCAGGACAACTTCTTGTACAACCGTCTTCCTTAATTAGTACTGAACCCTGCGCCTTTAATATTAGAAAACTACAGGATTATTTGTTCTCCTTTCTAGTTCTGACTTTGCTAATCACATATCAAATAATTCAAGACTAAATTTAGTACAAAGTAATATTTATTTATTTTTAGTATAATAAATTGTAAACAATAACTTCTCCAGCTCCAATCACAGCCACGTCAGCCCACGAGTACACTAGCCACCTCACTACTGCCCTGTCACCCTGGAAGTCGCTTGCTCAAGCATCTCCACCATGATCCTGTGCCCCTCCTTGCGCGCCACTTCCAGAGGGCTCTGTCCCAGGCTGTCCCTTAGGGTAGGGTCTGCCCCATGGGACAAGAGGACCGCAGCTACTTCGGACCTCCCTTCTGCGACAGCGAGATGAAGTGACGTCCTCCTCAGCCAGCCCACGGTGTCCACTGAAGCCCCCGTCGACAGCAGCTCCTTCACCGCCTCAATCCTCCCCCTGCCTGCTGCTTCATGGAGTGCTGTATCCCCTATCGTATCGGGCTTGTCCACTTCAGCCCCGTGCTCGGCCAGGATGCTGATGGAGTCCTTACGTCCGTGAGCTGCTGCTGCGTGCAAGGGAGTTGTGCCGTCATGTGTCGTATAATTTACTTTTGCTCCTGAAACATCACACTACTTTAAATTGTATGTTATTCATCATTTTAGACTGGTAATAATTAAACAAATAATTTGTCTTATGGACATCCTCTGTAAATATACCTTGTACAGTCTTTGCCTAAAATTTATTCTACTATTTTTTTCAAATATTATATATAGTAATATAGTAAACCTTGGAGCGTTCATATAAAGATTCATTTATTTTACATGATAAAGATACAGATACTAAGAAATAATGCATACAACACTTGCCTTCTAGAGTGTACTCAGACTACTCTATTAGACCTATCTTCTAAACTATGCAATCAGAGTTAGAAACAGAACAACCTTATCTCAAATTAAAGGAGCATATGCTGTGTCACAAAATAGGGAAGATTGAATCTCCCAGGAAGGGACTGTTTGAGCGGTGTGGGTACCCACTATTCTACATTGGAGGTTTCCAGGAATTTGGAATAGACGAAGCCAAGAGTTGTGTAACAGCTTCCCATGATGTATGTTTTAGGGTGGAAACAATAGTGTTGCAAGGACGATTCCATTCAAGTGGATTACCTGGATTTGTTTGACCAAAATTTTAAATTTGATTGGACTGTGAATAATCTCGTTCTGGCAGTTACTATTATTTTCTAAATGGAAATTTGAAAACTTTTCCTACATTTAATGAATGTGAATGAATAGCTATGATTTTAGCCTTTTCAGTACATACCTTTTCCTTACATGGAGAGAACCTTGTATAAATAATCTTTATAACATATTATATATCATAACAGTTTAATATGTCAAGATATCTCAGTCCTCAAATGTCAGGATGTCTAACAATGACTTGAGTACTAATGTCTCTGACCATCAAAATCTTTCACATGAAAATGTTCTTAATTATTCTGATTTATAATTAAACTTTTGTCAAGTAATCATGAGGATATTTTAGTCCCAGAGATTTTACGTCCAATCATCATTATCTCAAAGATAGATATAAAAACTTCATTAAAACAAATTACTTCGTACAGTCAGGATTATTACCTTCAGTAGTGCTAATATTGACAGGTAATGATTCGGGAATAGCTGTAAAGACAGAGAAGTGGCGAGAATGAACATCTGTTTCCAACACGCGATGGAAGGTCAAGGCTGAGGGAATTCCTACTAAATGTATTCATAGCCCCAACTAGATAACTAGTCGGCTTAGTTATCTATTCCAGTTATCGGCAAACATTGCAATAAACACGTTTCTAGAATTTTCCATTTAAAACGAAGGATAATTGTAAGGTAACCATGCAATAATGATTTTTTAAAACTTAAAAATTGTCTCTATAACACTAATGAATAGCAACATTTTCAATGTAAAAATTAATGCTGACTTGTTTTACAATCAAATGATAGTTTACAGCAATTGTTTCCAACTTTTATACAATTACGACTCTTAAAGAAAAAAAATCCGAGCCTCTCTACACTATATCTTCGCCGACTCTACACTATATCTCTACACTATATCCGAGCCTCTCTGCACTATATACCGCTACAACTTATGAAGGGCTAAGGGTTACTTCCTACGTTCTTACTTTCTAAGGAAAAACTGTTACTAGACTAACGGTTGTGCAAGGAGGTGATTTAGTCAGAATCACGCTCGACAGCCAGATTTTTACCCAATTAAAGGTACCCACTATATGAGGCTGGATGGACCTTAGGATAACCCACAGGGTTGACTAACGACTACAGTGTAACAGAAATTAATTATCTGCCCATCCGGATTCCTGGGTTCGAATCCTGGGTCCTTGGAGTCAGTCATTATGTCTTACCACAGTGCCACTGCGCTCACAGTGATTTATAAATTACAATAGAAGTAATTATATAGACCCGACTACTCCGCAAATGTTATTTTTTCTTAAAACAAACTCTTTATTAAATAATTCCTATAATTTTATAGCACCAAAAATAGTCAACAAATTAATGACCTAATCAATAATTTCGACAAATAAATAAAAAATTGATATAAAATAAAATTTCTAAGGCTAATTACAATAATCAAACAATTAAATTTGTGAATTCAATCGAAATTCTCTCAACTACGTCAGTGTAAGGAAATACTGAATGAATAATTTTTGTTTTACAGGCCAGAGTATTAATACGTCAAATATAATGGACTAAAAAAATATCTACATCCACGATTTTTAAATTTGTTGGAGAAACATTTTAATAAGATTTTGAAAACCTTTCCTTCAACGTCTTTTAAACGACTGTTTAGTTATGTTTCCAGCGCTTGTGAAGCTAAAACCATCCGGCCATTGTTTTAATAATATACAAGAACTACTTTCCTCAATTAAGTCGTGAGCAAACACGCATTAGCTTGAATTTGCAATTTAGTTTCGTATAAGTGAGATCAAACTGCTTGATTAAAAATATTTGATGACTTTATCTTATCATAAATTTTAATTTTCTGGTTGCTCATAAGAGTAAAAATCTAAACCAGTAACATTTCTAATCAGAATCGTATTGCATTGCATTAACATACTGGTATAAATTGGATTTATTTTATTTTTTTTACTAATGAAAGTTAATAAGATTTATGTGAAGAAATTAATTATTTTACCCTCGACTCTAATCAGAGGTTTTCAGGTACTTACGTCACTGGTATAATTCGTATATTGTATATACGCCCTTCATTTGACAGAGTTCTTCAATAGCTTATCAATCCCTAATCGTACTGATTTCATTTAGTTACATATTATAATTGAACTTTGTTATTACAAATTTTCTATAGTTTAAGTAAGTCAGTTGTGCAAATTACATTTCATATGCATACCACTAAAAATAATAGGGATAAGACGTGGAGTAGTCTTTGAAAAAAAAGTTAAATCGAACACAATTGAAAATTATATGTATATAAACGTGTAACTTATGTTTTAATAGATTATTTTATGTTTTCTTATTTTGGATTTAGACAAAGAATTTATTTTATTTTGTTCAATTATATATTTTTTATTGTAGATAATGTATAAATTAAGTTGTTTTTATTTTTATATTTAAATTTTAAATATTTATAGTTTCTGGTTAGATGTGTTCCCTCTTAATCGTACATTTACGTGTGTTATTCTGAAGGGGCCCAGCCATAGAATTACATTTGTTTTTTATGCTACATTATTAGCTTTGATATCACATTAGGCCAAAAAATCAACAATTAAATGTTTGTGTTATTTAAATATGAATAAAAAATCAATTTGTCTCAACCATTGTTATGTAGGATTACTCTTTAGCTAATTTACTCTGGCATCGAAAATTCTTTCGAGAAATCTCCTAAATAAACCGTTAATGTTCATTTTTTGTTTCATAAGAAATTATGAAATAATTTTTTTTAACTATCGAGGTGTCATAGCCTGCGATAGTCATAGGTATACAATAAAAAGCTACTTTTTTTGTAAACAGCAGGTCTTACCTTTTTCAATAAGGAGTTGCAGTACTCCCAGTTTTCCTTTACCAGCGGCATCGAATATAGGAGTCATACCCCATTGATCAATAGACTCCAGATCCGCACCCGACGTCAGTAACATATCTGCGACTGCTTCGCGTCCCTCGAAGGCAGCCCGATGCAGAGGAGTTGACCCTTTGCTGTTCTTCCTGTTGACGCTGTCACCCTTGTCCAGGAACATCTGGACCAAATCGACGTGCCCTCCACTGACTGCCTTGAACAGCGGGGTCTCTCCAGATCCGTTGACTGCTATCGGCTCTGCTCCTAGTGACAGTAGATACTCCGCCACCGTCCTGTTCCCCGAGAAGGCTGCTTTGTGAAGTGGCGTTTCCCCGTTAGAGTCCTGGATCTGAAAGGACGCTCCTGCCTTCACCAATTCCTCTACCACCTCCAGGGTGCCTGAAAGAGCTGCCCAGTGGAGTCCCGTCCAACCCTTCTTGTCTTTTACCTCGTTCGCTTTGAATCCTTTGCTCAAGAGAGACTTTACTGTTTTCACATCGTTATCAACGATAGCAGTTATCAGGATGTCAAACAGGGGAACCTTTTCCTTTTCTCCAGGCATCTGAAACATAGATAGCACAGATCAATGGGACACTGTTCTGATTATCCCTCAGCAAACACTGCATATATCTGAATGTTGTTTGTTGCTTCTGTTCATCGGAACTGACGTACTATGGCAACTTCTCAACTAATGGACGTCAAGAACTTAACATAGATAAAAATAGCGATGCTAGGTAGCACAATTGCAAATGTGTTGTGTAACGCAGGTTAACAACACCGATTGCATTATATTTTGATTTTAGCCTATTTTTTATTACGATAACCTTATGATACCTTTTTAAGTCGGTTTGTTTAATTAAATTTGGATATCATGATGTTTTGTACGGGTGTTTCTCGTATTTTTTCAAGTGTTCTTGTAGAAAATAATTAAAACTACATAAAATATTCAATTAATGATATTTCAATTTTTTTATACAGGAAGGTTTAAAAAAAATAGTTTGATTTCATATTACTTTTTTATTAAAAATGAAAGTACAGCATTTTTATAAAAATAAAATAACTTTTTTTTTGAACCGATGAGATGGTTTTGTAATGAAAACGAATAAAAAAGCTGTATGCGTTCTAAAATAATTATCTCTAGCTGAAATGTAGCACGTTCCAAATAGGCCTACCGATCTTTCAGTATTGTTCCTGATTCTTAAAATAAATGGAGACTTGTGTTTATACATTGAACTTATGACATGGTTATGAAGTTATGGCTTAGTATTAAAATCTTTTTTGATATTCCGATAGAAATTTCCCCAAACCAGAAAAATCTATTCTTGCCCCATTTTTTTCATCAGCATTAAATTAGGGTTATAAATGTTTGTTACATACACATCAACATTACAAAAGTACATCTAAAAGTTTATTTCATTAATTTAATAAATTTAGAAATTTATTAGAAAAGAACAATTACAAAAAAAAATTTTAATTCGGTTTCTTTTCTTATTACCCATAAATTAATAAAAAGATAGAGATAATTAAAAAGTCAATGTGTTTCTATGGAGAACTGCACAAAATATTTTTGGTTTTTGTTTTGCTTGTAGTAAAAGGGGGTGACACAGCAGCGTGCTTACGCGCCTGTCCGCCAACCCTTAGATTGCGAGTTCGAGACTCCAGCTCTATCTGGGATTTTTTCAAGCTAATAGCTACTATGCAATACTCACTCACAATTCCCCCCCCCCTCGAGCATTTGTGAGGCCCGTCAGCCAATGGGTGGCACTCACAAAAATAGGTGTGAGAGTGATGGACCCACCCTATGAAAATCAAGTCAAGAAACGCGTGATTATTCATACGTACATATAAGTAAATCGCGCGTGGCCTTGGACCTCCACGGTCTTTCGTGCCATTAAACAAACTTAAACAGTAGTCAAATTAATTATCTTACGAGTGAAAAGTTATAATGTTCCAGGAGATTTATATACCGAGTTATTAAAAAAAATATATATTTTTGATAATCAAACCTTTTTGCACATCTAAGTCCAAAAAGGTTTTAGAACATTAAAATTTTAATAATGGAGAACCCCATTTAAATTTTAACCATCATAGTCATAGTTTTCTCAACGATAATGGCCACGTCTTTTTTATACGGATACTGCACCGTTCCTATGAATCGTAGCGTGATTAAACAGAATTCAGGTAAATATAAAATGTTTTTAGAAATAGAGAAAAATGTTCTTACTTTTTATACATATTGTCTTTTATAGTTATTACTTTTTTACGTTTACAAATACTTATTATATTTATATAAATGATTGAAAAAAAATGATTGGATTGGTAGTGGTAATATGCCTAAAGATATATAAGAAAATGAAGAATAATAAAAAATAAAGAAATCACATATTACTGCTTAGTATTTTAGATTAATTTAAATTATAATTACATTATTAAATACCTTTCTACTTATTATAAGTAAAAAAAAATGATATTTTGGAAAAGGATTTATTTTACTTTTATTTAATTACATATTTTAATAGGTAATATGTTTGTGTGTGAATGTGTTCCCATTGGTATATTGTAATATTTTTAATAACCAACTTTTAAATTTCTCTATTCTATAAAAATATTTGTTAGTAATCACCATGTCATTATTTATTTTTCGTATAAGGTGGAATAATAAAATAGGTCCTAAGAAATTGAGTTTAGGTGATGAGGAACGCATTTTGTGAAAATAAGAACAAATGAAAAAGGTGGTCTGCATCAAATCATCCCGACTTTAACCAGAATTACAGTGTACATACCCACCCATCATAATAATACATACCCATGTTTGTATAGGTTATATTCATGCAGTTATTGCATTACTATTGGGTTGTGAAAAATATTCAGAAGAATTGATTGCAGATAAAAAAGGTGAAATTCTATGAATTCCAAGGATCACGTTGGACAAGACAACGCATATTTGGATATGCCATTCGTACTGAAACATACGAAATTCTTAGTTAAAGTCAGTTTATGTGTAACATTGAAGCAAACAATATTTACTTCTGAATAATTATATTTGGCTCTGTCAAGTTACAGGAGCAAAGACGGAATACAAATTCAGGGCAATTTAGAGGAAAAAGTAATTTTTGAAGAGGCACTAAATTGAAGGATACTAAAATGCTATAATAAATACTTGAGATTTATTTTTTGCATGCTTCCACTATTTTGAAAAAAAAATACAATATGAACTGCAGTATACATGTGAATTACAGTTATATAATTTGAGCATAGATATAATCAAATGAACAGTTGTATAAGATGTAAAATACAAATTGGGGGTTGGTCCGTCGTTAGGTGGACAGGGGGAATCCCCATAAATATAAAAAAAAATCAAGATTTAATTGAGGAAAAGGAAACTAATACTCTATAAGTTAATTTTAAGTAGCAGTGCTCAATTAGGAAATATAAAAGTTCATATTTTCTTTGATTCAATACGATTCTTTTTGCAGAATATATTTTTAAGGTGTGAGGCTTTTATTTAAGAAAAAAATAATCTTTTGGCTCATGGTGGGAATTATTTGCTTGTGGTGTCATGAATGCAATCTCATTATTTCCGATCTGGTAGGGCGGGGAACAATCTGTAGCAAGATAACCCGCATTTTCCGGCTCCCTTAGCATATTTTATGTCCCTCCCTCCTATTGTTTAAATGGGGCCTCTGTCGGCAAAAGGCTTTATTTCTAATTATAATACTATTTTCAGGATTTGTTTCCTAAATTTTATGTATTCAATTATGAAATTCACATCAATGTACGATCTGCAATAATCAGTCTACCATTTTAATTTATTTAATTTATGTATACTTTATTCTGTCGAATGATTAAAAAAATAATATATACTTCTGTAAGGACGGATAAAATGTAAAGGTATTTCAACCTAATCCTATTGTAAAAATAATTTGATTTTTTTTTCTTACCTCCGTTATTAAACAGATAAATAACAGATGATATATATAATATAATATATACGTATTTAGTGCCCTTCCTTTGCCACATGGCATTATAAGGGGTTGGGCTGGTTCCACTAAAGGCCACTATTGGCTCAGGAACCACCGGCCATTAAGAAAGATTATTTCAATATTAATGGAGTAATTAGTTTTGTACTATTTAAAAAAAAAACATCTAGTCAAGTTGTGGAATCCATTATATTCTCAAATCAGATGAAATTACCTTAGTGTGTTATACTGGGTGTTTTTTGCTAAGTTAAAAAAAAAAAAGTTGTTTATAAACTGACTTAATTAGTTAATTAAACTGACGCAATAATTAGCAGTTTTGAATTACTATTGAAACATTGTAAATAATTAATAAAAATACCAGTTAACTACAGTTTTTTGTTTTATGCCATTTAGTTGGAATAAATACTTTAATCTATGTACTAGTTGTGTTATATTTCTTTATTTTGGTTACATGCCCAGCCTGATGGATCATAAAAATGAATTTAAAATAAAAAATCAAATTAGTGTAATTTTTTTAACTTAAGCTAGTAAGAACATTGTTAAATTTAGTAAATAATTTTTTTCTGAAATCATAAGTATGAACAGAACGGGGCAGAAACCATATACAGACCATTTATCTCTAAAAACCCGATTTAACATTTTGGAACAAAAAAAACTTTAAATTGTAGTAAAGAACTATAAATAAGTGTTAATTTATTTGTTTTGATAGTCAAATAGATGTTTTGGTTAAATTGTTAAATCCGTTGATACATCTTTGCTACACCATTTACGATCATTCCAATTTCAAAATTATTTTTTCCAGTATAAGTCAGAAGTCTAGTACAAAACGCTATGGTCCTCACCATTACGAAATTAGAATTGGATAACGTTTAGTTTCCACTATCGTTTAAAAACTCACAGTATCACACTAGCCAGTTTTAATAATTAAAAGCTAATATATCAAAGTCCTAACTAATACGATTACTAATGCAACAAAAATAATTAATGAGATAAATTACAATTTTAGATTTGAAAATTTTTTAAATTGATGTTTTATCACTTTCCGTTAACGTTATTATCTTTTTATTATTCATTTTTTTGTAAAACGCGCTAATCGATTTTATTTGTAAAAGTTTTACTATATTTTTTATTAATGTCTTGCCAAATAAGTTATAATATATTTAAATAGTTTATAGAATATATCTTCTGAAAATAATGATTGGTTACCAAATGTTTTTAATACCCTACTGAACATGAAACACCAATGCAAGAAATTTATTTAAGGTGAATTTAAATTTGTTAAAGTTTAAAGGAAAACTTATTTCACCTATTTTAATTAATAAACATAACGTTCTAGGTTACGCCTATATGACATCAGAAACAGTAATTTTTGTTGCACATTCCCGTACAGACCCATAGACAAACTTGTCAAGTATCGAAATGTTGAACATTTTGTATATTTGAGTCATTTTCATGTATGTAAATATGTATAGTATATATTGTATTTGTTTATTAATTAAAAATAATGAAATACGTTTGCCTTTAAATTTTAAAAGACTAATTGTTAATAAATAAAAATATTTTAAACTCTGAGAGACGCAGCTCGCTGAAGATGCCTCGTGACACATCGCTTTAACATGTCAATAATCTTCCTATTTATAATTTTTTTCTCAATTAACCGTATGTAATAGTTATCATTTTAATGATTTTCTGGTTAATATTCTTATTGTAATGAGACTTATCGGTTTGATTAAATACAATATTATTTCGTTGTATATTTTTTTTTAATGATTAGAATGCTACCAATGGGTTGTTGATTAAATAAATATAAAAAAGGTTGAATGAATGTTAACTTTATGTCTTTAAACAATACAAAATTTCTCGTATTTCAGTGTGTGGAAAAATAACGTGTTTTTTTCTTTTTTGGTTTTTGAATTCGTTGATGAAAATAATAAATGTTTAGAAAAAAAATCTTAAAAAGGATGGTATTTTAATGTAAGGAATGATAAGAGATAGTGTTAGAACCTACCTTCATGAGATGTCACCTCCTTGATACTAAAGCCAAGAACTACTACTATTAATACACTGATCACTGGCACAATCTATTGAACCTAGATTGTAAACAGACACCTCGCGAATGTCACAATCTCATTGATATTAATGTCTTCTCGGTTCATCAACCTCTTGTCAATATTCGATGTCATATATAAGTTATTCGTAATACTATTTACTAAGTCGAAAGTAAATAAATTGATAAATCATTAATTTAACATAAATATCAAACTTGATACAATCACTGAATTTAATCGCGCTAAAAAAAAATGTTTGATTACCTAATTTTTAAATAACTAAATAATGAGCGCGACTCTAATCTAGATCGTGCAGACGGATCGAAGAATTCACCAGAACTAGCTCTGGTTTTGACCCAAGCCGTATGGTACAAAAATAGATTTTGCCTAACGCGATATAGGGCATAAACAGTGCAAAATCCATTTTATAGCCTACATTTATAATTTTAATATTTATTAAAACAAAATCATCACTTAGATCCTTATTATTTTCCTAATAATGTTATAAATATTGACTGAATGTACTTAATTAGCACCTGCACATAACATATATAAAATTAAGAAATCATGATAAGAAATAATTCGGTAATGATTATATATTATAATTATTTTTATTGTTATTCTATATTATTATTTTATTTTATACATTGTATATTTAAACCTGTTTTCGATGCTAAATGTTAGTAAAATGAATGACAAGCATAAGTATTTTTTAGTGGATATTTTTCCAGCAGATTCACGTCTTCTGTTACGACCAATTAGGGAACATTTTTTATATTCCCTCTGTAGTCAGTTCCGTGTAAATTGTGAATTTTCCTCATTAAAGTAAATTTATTTTTCCTAGATATATTTTGACAAAATTTATAAAAATAATTTTAATTTATTGAAAATTAATAGTTATTTTAATGAGAGCTCAATTTTTTGTAATTCGAATTAGCGCACTAAGGTGCAATTACCCAAATAAATTTTTATTTAGACATTGATAAGGATGGGATATTATAGGAAGAGATATCAGAAAAGGTTAACAACTAATAATTTTACTTCTTGAATACAATTATGAAATGTTAAATTCATTGACAGGATATTTGATATCATTGACAGCTACTGTAATTTTAAAATGGAAACCAACAAATCTCTTAGACAAGAGACGTACGGAATCTCTTTAAATTTGGAATAAATAATTGGAAATTTATAAATTAATTTAAAGTTGTCTTATTATATTTTTTACTATTTGTTTCATCTTTAAGGTTACTCTTTGATTTATGTTCTAATGTAAAGTTGACCAGTCTATGATCAAGTAAAGAAATATTTAAAAAAAAATGGCAGTCCAAATAAGTAATAGGGAAGATATGTTGTAACATATTATAAAATATATTTAATGTTTTATAAAAAGAGGTGTTTTCAACACGTGTTAAAACACACAATGTGTTTTTATTGAAACAAAAATGTGTCAATTTTGTTTTTGCAGTATGCACAAACGAATCTTTTTTTTTCAACACTGAATTTGGTTAAAAATCTGATAAATCTGCTTGAAGTCGTTACAAAGTATTTTCCTTGGCGTTGATGGTCTCCAGGTACCTGACCACCTCCTCGTTACCCTTGGTCTCCGCCACATCGAGTGCAGTCTTCCCCCTCCTGTCCAGCTTGGAGATGTCAGCCCCTCCCTTGATTAGCAATTTAACGAGGTCGATCTTCCCATTTTTCGCTGCTTCGTGAAGTGGAGTGTCCCCCAGGGCGTCGCCGAGATTTACGTTAGCGCCCTTTCCGATGAGTTGCTTCACCACAGTAACCTGGCTCTCTTGCACAGCGACGAACAAAGGAGTCCTCCTCAGCAATCCCTGGCTGTTTACGTCTGCACCATTCTCAATAAGCACCTTGGCAACTTCTTCCTTCCCCTTGCGAGCCGCTTCGTGTAGCGGAGTGTCCTTGTTGACGTCACGGCTATTGGGATCAGCTCCCTTGGAGATGAGAAAGGACACCATAGGACCGTTGCTGTATTCTGCAGCGTGGTGGAGTGGCGTAATTCTAGACTCGCCAACAGGTTTCAAACTGGCTCCGTGCGCGACGAGTAGTTTGGCGGCATCCAGCTGCTTCCTGGCGATGGCTTCAAAGAGAGGGGTGTAGCTCCACTTGTCGTGAGGGTCTACTTCGATTCCAGACTTCAAGAGGTACTCCATGACTTGTGTGTGCCCGTTGTAAGCCGCCTTATGAAGTGGGGTGGCTAGGTTCCTGTTCATCTTGTCCAGGGTGTCGTTCTTGGTGGCGAGATACTTGACCACTGCAAGATGGCCCCTGGATGCCGCTGGGAAGAGAGCAGTCTCTCCGGCCTTGTTCTCTGCAGCGAGGTTGGCTCCGGCCGAATGGAGGTACTCCACGAGGGCTGCCTCTCCGTTAAAGGCCGCCTTATGGATAGGAGCGTCCCCGTACTTGTCCTGTGCATCCAGATCCGCTCCAGCCTCGACCAGGGTCTTAGCCATTGGTAACATCCCTGATGATGCAGCCCAGTGGAGGGGAGTCCAATCTACCGACGTGGGCTCCTTACTCCGACTGTTCACATTGACTCCACTCTTCAACAACGTCTTCACTCCTTCTCTGTTGTCACTAAGTACTGCTGATATCAGGTCCTCTGTGAAATCCTTAGCTTTTGCTTCGGTCGCCTAAAACACAACATTATTATATCTTAAAATATAGTACCTTAATTAGTTGGGAATCAATAATATTTTATTATATATTTTATACTTAGATAAAAATCTTTATACTTTTTTAAAACATATTATATTATTTATTTGTTTACGGCCATATTAAAAATAAAAAACAACACAGTTTTTTTTTAAACCCAAAACAATTACACAGGCCTGTAACATCGGTAACAGATTTGTAATTTTGACTGATGTTTCTGGTGCAAGGAAACCGAAAATTTACTCCGTTATCTTCCACCACGTATAAATATTTCGTAAATTCGTGATGTGTAATTTCAGCTTTGTAGCACTAAATCAGGAAAATATTTCATATTAACTGGAATACTCAACTTATCAACTTCAAGTTTTAATATTATTGAAAGGATGGGAGAATATACTAAATTACACAAACCCGACTTTTCTACATCTATTTTAATGTGAGATATAAGGTAACATATTTATGATTGTTTGAATATATTTGAGTATTTTTTAATTGCTTTTAAATCGAATAAACAGTTACTTTATTGGTATTATTAGAGAGGAACAAAGGTTTTTGGTTAAAGCATAAACCTGTAATAACGGTTTCAAGTTGATCTAGGGTGGTCTGCAAAAGAACTCACTCTCTCTGAGAAATTATAAACATGTCAATGTTTATTTTTGAAAATCTGTGATATTAAACGAGCAGACATGGCGTTTAAATTCATTTAAAAACGTTTAAGTCATTTAATCGTTACTAGTAAAGGACGTACAGTATGATAATTAACGGTCATAACAATAATGTACTTTCTTCAGCTACGACTTTTAACTTCCAGGTTTTTCCCCAACCCATTGAAAGGTCCAGTACCCACTTTATAGGCATTGGGTAAACCCCTAAAGGTTTCTCCTTTATTGTGTACTAAAAGCACCTCAGAGAAGTACCACATTTTGATGTATTTTTTGTGGAGACAATCTAATTCTAAAATCCATCAGGTTGTAAGTAATAAGAATACAATTACTACTGTTACTATTTGGTAATATCATAATCATATGGTTTAAAACTAGTAGTACTGTGAACAGTTGTCCTTGGTGAAAATTACTACGTAATAGCAATAATAAAAAAATTATTGACTATAAAGATAATCAAATGTATATAATCAAATAATATTGGATAAATAATTTAGTAACTAAAAAATGTACACGTAGATCTAAAAACACGTTTAATCTACCCAATATCATGAAATCTACATTGTTATATAGATTATTTTATATTTCCAATGTAATTCCGTCTATTTATTATATAATTTTATCTTCTCAGTAAATAAAAATGAAATAAATAAACTTAGATGTATATAAACAAATAAAAAAAAGAAGAAAACAGTGTTTAAATATATAATTTCATTCCCATCTTTTTTCAAAAATATTTATATTAATAAATATATTTGAAATTTTTCAATTTTGTGGAGACAAAACTTATCATCATGGAACTATCTCCTGACCCGTCCTTGATCTGGCTGTGTAGTAGATATTTTTGTACGCTGTTCTATATCCGATTCGCTTTATTGGTGTCACATTAAATCTTTCCAGAAATATTTATAACTCTAATAAATCCTTAGTAGTATAATGCCTCCCCTGTACCAATAAATAGTAAATAATTTAAATGGGAACTCGAATATTTCAGCTTAAAGTGTTTTGAATAATAATACTGTGATGAACTCTGTTAACGAAGTTTTGTAAGAGTGTTTTATCAGTCCTTTTACATTCTTTGACATGTCATACGTGTAATATTGTTTGTGAAAGTAATCAAGCGCGAAGGGCCTTGAATGATTGAATTTTGCAGTTTATGTTTTGTACAGTATAACTTTATTTCATTATGAATCGTCAAAATTAATTCTCAAATTATAAAATATGTATGCAGAAATAATCTCTGAAAGTTCTTGTTCCTTAAGGAGTGAAAACATCTTTAAATTTTAATTTAATTTATAAATTTAAAATTATTACATTTAATATTTACTTACAATGAAACTAAATCCTGCCAAAGACAGAACTGTAAATAGTTCTAAGTACTTCATTGTTTTTTTGGTTTATTACTAATTGTTAAACGGGACCTGAAATCAAAAAGATAATCTCATTAATTATTTATCATAATTAATTACTATAATAATATTAATTAGAATAGTAAATACATACACACACACTGAAACAATACATGCATTGAATTGAAATATATGTGTAGTAATTTTAGAATTACTATCAATATGAGTTTTTCCCCGGACAGTGGAGGGTTCAGAACCATGTCAGCTAAAATTATTACCCATTCCTAACTTTGTGGAAATATATTTTTTAAAAAAAGTATATATGTATATATAAGATGGATTTCAACCACTATTGTGCTTCTGGTACAACGGAATGATGTTATGTATTATTTTTAAAATAATAGATTGAAAAATCTGTTGGTTTTTTACCGTTAATTACTTTTTTTTACCGTTAATTAAAAGTTCTTTACGATTTCATTAATTATTCTCAATAAATTGAGAATTGAAGGTGAGATTGACGAAGATAATTTATTAAAATGGGCTTACAATTTTTATGAAGTATTAATAGGATATTCAAAGAACTGGTAATGCAGTTTAAGAAAATTTGGCAAACGCCGAGACAATTGAATTTGTAATTTAGATTGTTAAATTGAATATCTTGTTTATTATTATTTGTATTAGTTGGAGTAAAATAAAAGAGCGTTCATCGCAATAGTTTGTTTACAGCATTTAAATAAAAAAATATGCTTTTTGGTAATGAACAATCAATATTTCATTGAACCTTCATTATCACACCTCCTTCACTCCTCTCCTATCTCCTCCCTTTCCAACTTCCAAACTTTCTGGAATTGGCTTCTACAATTTATAGAAACCCTAAGTAATATAAAATAGAATAAAAAGTAGTTCAATAGTTGTAATTTTTTAATTACGTTTTTAGAAAATTTAAAGATAAACGAACAATAATTTTCAAACTTCGTATGCGATAACGAGGCTGGATGGAGCTAAACACTATAGTACAGGAGCCGGGAAGAAAAAAAGGCAGTTATCTCACCCCAATATTTGATTAGTTTATGAAAACTATGTATAATTACTAGTCAAAATTAATGAGACTGCCAAGTATAGGAAGGGGAAATAAAAAATGACGGCTGTTTCAAAACATTAATTTTTGATTTTGAGCTCTGTATCTTAAAAATTACCAACAACACTAGAAAATCTAAGAGAACATTATTTAAAGAAGAGTAAATTTGCTGAAATATTATCCCTAAAAGAGCTTTTTTACGTCCAATAGTTCTCGATATAGCTTTTTAAAAACCAAAATTTCTTAAAAATCTTCTGAAAGATTAGTAGTTAGCTAATTTATCTTGAGAAACTATATCTCAGGAACTATGAGACGTAAAGATGTCTATCTGTCTATATGTCTAAATTAAAGCTAGTTTAATGGACTATAAATAAGTTTATAACCTTTATCATCGTAGGAATAGTAGTTTTCATGATAAATGCTATAATAAATTGATTTATAGTTGTTCGGACAAAAAGTTTGATTTCTGATAAACTTCATTTCAGAAACCATTGGACGTACAGATGTTTGCCAGCGCTCAAATAAAAGCTAGTTCAATTTACTACAAAATAGTTAATTATGTTTATCTTTGTAGAAGTAGTAGTTTTTATGATATTTGACAAAATAAACTCACAAAATATTAATTTCTAGTTATTCGTATAAAATGTTGGATTTTTGAAAAATATATCTCTAGATCCATAAAACGCACATATGGCTGTCAACTCTCAAAATAAAGGAAATTTAACTTACTATAAAGTTGTTAATGACACATATCTTCGTAGGGGTAGTAGTTTTTATGATATTTACAAATGAATATAAATTTGGCAAATCAAAATTTGTCCGAACAACTATAAATCAATTTATTTTAGCAAATTTCACGCAAACTATTACTCTTACGAAGATAAACATCTTAAACTACTTTATAGCTCATTAAACTAGCTTTACTTTTAGTGCTAATAGACATTTGTAGGCCAAATAGTTTTTGAGATATAGATTTTTCAAAATAAATTCTCTAACTACTGATCTTTCAGTACGTCCCATATAACATTTTTATGAAATGTTGTATTTTAAAAAGCTATATCTCGAAAACTATTAAACGTAAATAACTCTATTAGGGGTCAAATTTTAGGAAATTTGATCTTTAAATTACGTTCTCTTAGGTTTTCTTGTGTTGTTCTTACTTTTTGAAATAAAGAGATCCGAATGAAAAATTAATTTTTTTTATTGCTTTGAAACAGCCGCCATTTTTTATTTCCACTATCTATACTTGTCAGACTCGTGAATTTTGACAAGTAATTATACATAGTTTTCATTAAAGTAATCTAAAATTGGGGTGAGATAACTGCCTTATTTCTCCTCTCGGGCGCTTGTACTACTAGTTCGACAACAAACACACGGAAATTAGCCGAAGTTCTCAATAACTGTTTCGCCCTCAATGAGACTGCATTGCTTTCAAAGCAGCACTCATTTGATTTGTTGCCAAGTTGTAGCCAGGCTATGAAGGCCAGTTTTCTAATTGATGATGTGAATAATCCCATCCAATCTGGGAAAACAATTATATAATTGTTCTTCTATTAGGCGAATTGCCAATTATTTCTACTGAATTCAAATTCCTAGAACGGTCTGGAGACTGTTATGTGAACTCAACGACGGAGCAATCAATTTTTTCTTTATTGGATTTTATGTCTGGATTTATCTGTATGAATAATTTTTTACTCTGCAAACATCCAAAGGAATATTTTTGCTGTTGTTTTAGATTGTGCTGTTAGAAATGAGATTCTTAAACAGGTTATGAAAATTTATTAAATTAAGTTTAGAAAATACAAATTTAATTGTTTCCTTATTATTGGATACAATGAATTTTGAACGAATATTATTCAAGTTTAAATAATAGGAATATTTATATATTGTTTTCCTTTCTCAGGAAGATTTAGCTGTTTAATTACTTCTTTACATACGAATAAGATTTAAGGCCATTTTACTATTATCCAGTTAAATCTTCATTTAATAATAAACATTATGCACGATCAATTTTTAAAAAAATTAAATTGAATGTTAAATGAATAAGTTAAAATTAATTACAAATTATTAATACGAAAAATTAAATTATTAAATGCATATAGATTAAATAGTCAATTTATTTAAAGAAGTTAGAAATTAATTTTAGCTTATTCATTGGGATTAAAAAAAAATGTCGATTCTGCATTATTTTTATTTTCAGAAGAACATTGATTTGGATAATGGACGAAGGCTCAAAACGTTCGAATATTAAAATAAATTTTTAACGAAGTTATATAAGTGCCAATTCTTCAAGAAAAAGAAATATATGTATGAAATATATTACGTGGACGTAAGAAGTTAATAAACAAAAAGAAAACTGATCAATCATGTCTTAACCTCTTGTTTTTTTTTCAGTACCCTTCGCTTGAAATTGATATGAATGATAAATAAATATGTCTGTTGCTATGACTCCTTTTACCTATAGGTATTTTAAGGGTTGTGGTGGGATTCACTGTATGTGAAGTACTTAGTACTGTACTGTACTTAGTACCCTTAAAAGTAATTTTTTTTGGGAGGGGGCTACAAATCCATTTTTAAAAAATATAAGAATTACATTTTTATATATAAATAGTAATGTGGGCCAAAGTAAATATGAAAAATTAAACTAATATATTTTTTCAATATCTCGACTCTCTCTTAATTGCTGAAGAATGACCTAAATGTTCCCTGTGAAGAACTAAACTGCATACAATTGTAAAGTTGTTTCTTCCATTTGAAGGAATAAAAAAACATAATAAAATAAGTTCTTGAGATTTTACATATGCACTAAAGAAATAAATAGCGATAAAACAACAGAATTTCATTTAAAATAAGAAACATATATGTACGACAAAAAATTATCAAAAGCGAAATTATGGTCCTTGAAATTTGTAAGATTCTTATTTTTCTTAGATCAGATGGATGGAGGCTAGATAAGATCTTGTTTTTCTTGCGCGTCTTTTATCCTTATCCACTGAATTTGTGAAAAAATATATCAGAAATTGTTGCGCTACAAGATTATTATTCTTCAGTGCCACTGAAGGTACGTTTAGTAGTAATTGATTTTCTCATTAAAACTTATTTTAATTTTTTTTTATATTATTTTTTATGACCTTTATCCTTCCTGCTCTGATATACGTGGGAGGGTTGTTAAGGTACCATCGTATTTTGGGAACCAAGTTTTATTTCGTGAGACCACCACAAAAATCAAAGTCGAACCTATCCTTGATTCGAACCGGCTCTGTATCAGTTCTGAGGTTACAAAACTGCTACGTACGGTCCTAATTTATTTCAATCAACAGAAAATTTCTCAAATTGGTATCTGCTTCCTCTTGGCATATCTAAGTTCCTACAGGTACAAAGATTTTGATGACCCCCTACTCTTCTAAAATATGAACAAATTGCTAGGAAAGAAAATGTTTTTACAATTTCTTTAGTCTATAACAGTTGCCCCACGAGTTTTGATCCTGGCTGTCAAATCCATCAATGAAAAGGCAGATTCGCAGGCCAGTCAAGCTATAAAGACAGGCTAAGCTATAAAACATCATCAACATTCAAAGATATTATTTCTTGGATCAAAGAAATTGGATGGCAAGTGTGCCAAGACGAATAGTTCATAATGAGGGATAATAAGCTAAGAATAGTTAAGCAGCCAGTGAAACGTGCAGCAAGAAACTTGAATCTACCACGAAGAAAAGGATAGGCCATACTCGATTCACCCATGGTCATCTTATGAAAAAATATCGGAAACGATCTTATCTTAAATCACTCTGTAATTTTTATTTTGTGAATTTGTCAATTATAATCTACTAAATTTGTAATTCCAGTGTAAATGACCCTAATGGTCGAAACACTTAAAATTAAATAAATAAATGATCCTGGCCAAATACTGAACTTGGATAATTCATACCTGTCTGATACACCCAATGAGTAAATGACCTATTGAAATTGAATACTATCAGTTTTATATTTTTTTAAAGGTAATCTAATCCCTCAATTGCTAGTAGTATTAGTATTTTTAAGGGAGAATTAAATTAATAATTTGGGCTTCATAGATATTGTGATGAGAAAGTTTTTCATTAAACGTTTACTGTGATTTGTAGCGTGATGATTAATAATTTCATTTTATTTTTTGCTCATTTTAAACATAATATAAGATGTTAACTCGAAATGATAGTGTATAAAATTAGCCCATTCAAACAGACAAAGAATCTCTTCAGCTTTATTATAAGTAATGTCAAGAGGACCCCGAATACTGCCATAGCACCCCCTTCGCGAGCATGAGCGGATTTCTTGATTAGATCCCCCGATCCAGATAGCCTTGAGGAGAAAGCAACAGGTCTCCAGCATTCTGGCCGAATTCTCGTTCGAGAATCGATGAATTATCATCCCCTTCGTTACGTAGCCAATTATTGCGGTATGTATTTTCTAAAGCTGGCTATGCAAATCAATTACTCCCGATCCCAATCGGATATTCCAATTTCGTTATCATTTCGAGGATCTGTTTGCAATGATGGCCATGAAATTGGGAGGACTTGGGAGCATCTATATATATATGACTACGTTTGTATTTATTCATATTTCCCAACCCTTAGCCAAGTTTCAATTAAATCTAAAAAATTAACATTCTTGTATTTTTTTTAATTTAGACAATAATTAAAATATAAAGAATAAAGGAATGAATTCTGTAAATCAGGCACTAAATTTTTTTTGTTAAAGAATTTTAATTTTTGTAAAATAAGTACAAAAATTAGAAAAACTATTGTATAACAACTTCTGGTAAAAAATTAAAAACCCTACAAACTCCAATAATCCTTTTTATTTTTTTGTCGTCCATTTTCAAATCAAATTTGTATTATCATAAATTAATAATTGTTAAAAATCTTAAAATTGTTTATATAAATTATTTTATACATAACTTTTTTTAAAAATTCTGTATCACTTTAAATTAAAAGAAAAAAACACCAAAATATATATAAATTAATAATTACCTGGTAATATAACACTCGTCAATTTGTTGATCAACTGAATTTCACTAAATTAAATACTCACGTCACATTCATAAACCTATCTAATAATAAGGTTCTTGGTTTGTAAGAAATAGCCAATTGCATCGGGAATTACAACTGGGGTAATGAAGGATTACATAAAAAAAAACGGTAAAGTTTAGGATTACATAAAAAACATAAAGTTTCACTCCCAGTTACCGACAGTTGAAGGAGAAGTGACCTACAATTTGGAAAACCCAACCACAACCTGAAAACTAAAGCCCAGGCTGTTGAAAGACATCCAGTTATAAATTCAGTATTTATCAATTCTATTATTGAGATTACTTCTTTTTTATCTCTTCGCACTTTTTCAAATTAACTTGTTCTTTCTTGTTGTTTTTTTTCTCATTGAAGGGCAATTGTTTTTTTTGTTAGGTCTACGAATGTCGTGATTTTCGTTATTAACTTTACTTTTCAATATTATTTAGAATTATTTTTATTTATTTATTTTATCTTTTTTTTATTTACTATAACGTTGTATATAGTTAGGAGTGTCTTTCGTATGAGACTATATCCCCCATAATCTATTGTTAAATAAATGTAATTCTTACATTAACCATGTAAGATTAACCCACTTTTTAAAATTTTTAATTCAGTTCAATAATTTCTATTGGATATTTTTTTTTAATAAAATATATATTCCTTTGAAAAAACATTAATGACGATTTCAGACACTATAGAAATAAATTAAATAATTATGAGTTAAAACCAGATAAATTAATAACAATGTCTTTCTAAATGTGCGTATTTTTCTATTAGATTTCATCAACATTATACTGTATCTCTCTCTCTCTCTCTCTCTCTCTCTCTCTCTCTCTCTCTCT
>NW_027114676.1:987038-1002918 GCF_000696795.3 Halyomorpha halys | reverse complement strand
TATATATCAACATTCTACATTAACATCAATACTTACAGTATTTGCATTAAAAAGACAAACAAATTTACTATTTTTTATAATTGATTTATTATATATGTTGTATGCCTTTACACCAACCAATTAGTGCTTAATATAACGTATCCAGTTTCAACATTTGGATATTTGAATGAAAAAAGAACTAGTTTTGGTTATTGATTCGGATTTCCAATGACAATTTAATTATGTAAAAAAAATCTAACAAAAGTGTGATTTTCTATTTATTATTGGAGATTTCTTAGGTAACCTTAAAAAAAAAGTTAGGTGTGAGAATTAGGAAATTTGTGTGAAATTGAGCATATAAATTGATTAATGATTAATGACCACGTTAATATTATTCCGTAAGTCAAGCTATTAATAAATATATTAAATTAAAAAAAAATATTAATGTATATTTGTTTCAGAATGATAAATTGTCTGAGGTCAATGAATAAAAGGTTCATGGATCTACGCCATGTTGTCCGCCTATTTGATAAGATTCATTTTTATCAACAAAATAACAATCAGATCGATTCCTAAAATATACCTCAAACTGTTTAAAACTATGTTTTTAATTATTAACATTCCAGATAGGCTTAATCAAAGCTGCGACCGACAAGTAAACAAGGTATAGACCGAAACCTAAGTGAAAGGGTTGTTTTTTGAGTAGAGGAGGCGTTGTTAACAGAGACCTTTGGTTATAAGTACATATCGGCATTTATTATGTTAATTACTAATATATTTCTACATATAAATCAAGAACATTACAAGGAATCAAGAGAAAGATTGTATAAAGAGAATTAATATGTATTATTAAGAAATTAAAAAATACAACAATCAGTGTTAGAATAGTTTTAAATCACCCAATATTAAAATTCAAATATACTTTATTAGGAAAAAAACCCTTATATTTGCTATAAAAAACGTCGTGGATTCCTGACAATGATTACGGTAATCCAGTCTTTAACAATACAAAAATATAACAAAAAATCCTTGTTATCTTTTTAATTATGATTAGAAAGCGTTTTAGTTTCCATATCAAGCGCTATAAAGACCTTGCTAGGTAATAGAAACCATAGAACTAACCATAAACTCAAGATAAGTGTTTTATATTGGGACTGTCCCTACGGCATTAAAATAATGTGTCTAGTTCTACCGAATATTTTCAGCTTATATAAGATTAAATATTTATCATTTTTCTCTAACTGTACTACGATTTCTCTTTGCCTCCCACCAACGTTGGTTCTAAATTTTTAATCAGATTATATAAAAATATCTTACGGTATAATAAGGGTTTCCGCATTTAAGAAAAACAATCCATGTAGAAAAATTTTGAATACATTAACTAAATATAGAAATTAGATATTCATATCCACTGATAGAAAATGCTGATACCGTAACATAAGTAACTGAGCTATCGTTGAGCCTATGTTTTTTAATGTTTGTTTATAAGAAAAATTAAAAATAATGAATACATATAAATGAAATTTCAACTTTAAAAAAATCATAAAATCGTGCATGAAAAATCATAAAAGTGTGCATGGTTAGAAAAATTAATAAAAATGATTGAAATCATTCCTTAAGTCACAATCTGATTTTTAATTAACTTTTAGCCCAAGATGGCCTAAAATGTTCTTATAATAATCGATTTGAAATAAACAAAACTGAAAAACAAGAAGAGAGAAATCAGTATGTTGGTCCGAGCGTTTAAAGATTTTTGTATTGTCGGTCAGGTCAGACATTAAATACGTGATATCAGTATCGTGCAATTTTTGTTTTTGAGATTTGGTCACAGCGTACTCACACACAATTTTGCGATGCTTGATTATGTGAAATCAGGGATTCTTAAAACGTGTATTTCAGTTGAAAACTGGAATTAAAACTTTTTTACGATAGCTTTACCCCTACTATGAATTATTATATATATTTTTTCCAGTCTGAAAAGTTAAAAGGATTAAAGTCGTTAAAAGAATATACTAATATAATAAAAATATGCTTATAAAAAGGAAAATTGCTATTTCCATAACATTAAAAAAAAATTATCATAAAATATTTCAAGACTTCATTTTTCGATTTTATTGATTTTATGTGACTTAAGTGTTCTTCACTTGTCAACTAACGATATGTAGGTGAACGAAACTGAAGGTATTAACAAGAGTAACTAGATCTCTGGCTTTAAATGACTTCAATAGTAAATAATTCAACTTGTTTTATTAACATTTAATACTCACAACCTCCTTCAACGCCAAGACGAATCCTGAATCTTGAATCAAGACTAGTGGACTGATAACTGAACTGAGGGGTTTCCCACTCTGGCCTCCTGATAGGTTGGATAACGGTTTGTGTCGATTTGGCGCCGGCGGTTCTTATACGGGCTTATCAGCTGACCTTTCTTATACATAGAACTAGTGCTGGCGCTCTCTGATATCAAAACCGATATTATTGATTTACTGCGAAAAACTGGTCGATAACCCCTCGTAGAATCTTCTGTCGAAGACACGATTCTTAGTAATTTAATTCGACAACTACTTTAAATTTGGGAATTTATAAGATAATGGTTGTTTTCGTCAGGAGTTTCTCGAATCTAGATTCTTAAACATTTTCGATTCCCCGAAACTGCAATATTATTTACCAGATCTTATCTTATTTATCATATGAGATAAATTTAAAAGTAATTAAAATTTTGTAAACAATATTCACATAACTCCAAGTGGTCCCTAGAGAAACTAATAGCGACGTAGTGGAGACAACAACCGAATGATTTTATTTCTTGAAATTTACTACTGTATTTAAATTTAAAAATGCGAATAAATGTGATGATTCAAAGTATTATGAGATTCGTAAAGAACTTACTTACCCATTAGTAGCATCCAAAATATTTCTACATTATATGGTTTTAAGAGCATCTTCTTTTTTAGCGCATCGGAGGATTATCAAAAATGGGAGAAAAAGCAAAAAAGCGAGATTAGACATTAGCAGGTTTGTTTGGTTAAGGATCTCATCGTAGAAATGATTTGGGGCTGGTTCGGGCAGGATTGATACATGGAACATTAATATCTTTATTTGGGGCAAAGTATGGAGTATTAAAGATTTGACGAAGGATTCTGGATTGTAAGCAGAAGATATAAGAGTAATGCGATGGTTTACTTAAGCCCCAAACCTCACCTTAGTAAGTTTAGATAGGCCTTAATATAGTAATGTAAATCAGTCTTGAGTTATTAATTGGAAGCCTTGACTGTTCGTAATTTAATAGCCTTAACAGACGGAATCCACGTACAGTTTTCTTTCTTTTTAGTCTTGTATGGAAATTCCAAGTTTGTCGTTTGTCCAGATTTAGTCCAACGTAGTGGATCTCTTCCATAAGAATAAGTAGAATATTCTTCAAGCTTACTGCTGGGCATTCTCCCCCCTTTGTAGTAACCTTTCGCTAATTATTCATTTCGGGTGACCGCCACAGAAATAAAAGTTGACCCCTCAGGCCAGTTCCAAACCGGTACCACGGCAGTTCTCAGGTTGTAAAGACCTACGCCTCAACTTCTTGAGCTACAGACCTGTCTTCTGGAGGGGTAACACCTACAAATAATGCTAAGTTTAACTTAAATGACTTTTTTACTTTGCTAATTTCATAATTATTCTTTCTACCGTTCTAATAAAAACCTTTGACTAAGGAAGCACATACTAGTTTTGAAAAGTCTAATATTGATTCGAGTGTTAAATTGGCTAAGTAAGCTGGAGGCAGTTAGAGATTCATTCGAACGAAGTGACGCGAACAAAGGGCCGTGATTGCTATTAACTACCCTTGTCCAAGGGCTCCCTTCTGCAAAAAAGGTCTGTCACCCTGCTTTGAAGAAATCAAGAAAAATGGGATAGTGGCCTCTTTTTTTGTTTTGTTTTTTCCAGCTCGGCTATATCTTTTAACTCTCTATCTCTGCCAACGGTCTCTCTCGGCTTCATTGTTAACAAATGTGGAAAGCTGACTTGAAAGAATCGCGGCTCACTTTGTGGGTTTATAAATTGCTGACTTAATTTTTTGCATTTCTTTTTCAGCTTTCTCTGTGCCTTTATTTAGGGATAGAAATCATAAAGATATGTATGAGATATTTCAATTCCATAATGTATATAATTAAATACATGATCTGACTAATTTACACCATTCAATACTCTTATACTAAGATATATCCATGCATTATCATTCATACCTAGAAATAAAAAAAATGCATTTACACATAATTAGTGACACCAAAATTTGATTAGGGAATTGCGTTATTGTTAAATTAAATGCACTGGAGCCCGAAACTTCGTTTTAAGTTTTATTTAATCCTTGAGCATCTAGCGGTCGGTTTATTATTATTATTTTTTCTCAAGTCTTCAATTAATGATCTATACATCCTCAGAGTGGAAATGTCAGTATTTATTTCCCGGGGCTCCTATGAAATAAATATTGACTGTCCCACAATTTTTGATCCCAGCACTCCAGGACTCTCGTCCTACGTGTTTTGAAATTACGACCTTTCTTTTTTCTTTTCTAAGTTGTCTTCTTTCTCTAGTTAAAATTGATAAAGTATAAATTGAAACAATTTTTTTTTTGTTTTACTACATCTTTTTTTTTATAATGGTTAGTACATTAATGGTATTTTAAAAAGTTATAATAAAATACGTCACGAATGAGTAGGGTTTCCTCACTGTTTTTTAACTTGTTTTGGACCCTCATATTTTCTCGTTTGAAATTTTCTTATCCAGGATTATCATGCAATTGCTTATTTTGTTTGCGTGCTTTTTTTAACCACTGTTCAAAATATTTTGAGTATCAGTGGATCCAAATGCAATTAGTCAAGTTTTATTGTGCATTTTTGATGATAAATGCATATATTATAACTATTATAATTAAATAAAAATACAACAATATATGCAAAATTCCTGATTACAATGTTCAAATTCATTCAATAACCTTCAAAAATTTACTTTTAATAATAGGAATGTTTTTATTTCTCAGAATTCTATTTTTCTTTCATGCCAATAACAACACGGAACAAAATCATATGAATTTAAATGGATATCGTATGGAATTTGTTGATGTCGAAATATCATTCTAAAATTATGGAAATATTTTAAATGATAAAAATTAGGATTAACAGAATCAAAATTAGAAATTCATCTTGTATTAAATTTAAATGCAGTACATATTGTTAACTAACTCATTTATGTTTTATTAATTTTCTTCTTCTTGTCTATTTGCTTGGTTATGCAGTCATTGTAAATTTTCTTGTATTAATAATTTCGTATTCCAATTACTTTTTATGATTTAAATATTGTTTCTTATAAATTTACTCATTTTCTGATTCTTGTTAAAAAAACATTTTTTTAAACTTATTTTTCTGTTAATTTGTGTTCGATTTATTTATTGTTTTATTACTGTCAATCAGTTATTCTTTTTAAATTCATTTATTGTTTTTTTTTCTTGATAATTGTAAATTATTGTACCACAATAATAGTTAAAAACCATTTATTTTCCGACGTTTCGCCCCCTTTGTAGAGCTTCATCAGGGCTGTTCAAGTTGATAGATTTAGAAACTATTATATGTTATATTCTATATTATATTATGATTTTAGTGCAGAAAACGTGTTATTTAGACATTTTTATCCGTTTATTAGTTTAATTATCACTGGAATTATTTACATATTCTAGTATATATAAAAACCTTTAAAAAAGTTTCTTTTAATTTTTAATCTCTTCTCCTATTTCTTTCTATATTCAGAACTTTGTCTAGACATCTTAGTATATTTTAGCTGTCTTATTGTACATTTGAACACTTTTAGCTATATATTTTATATTTTTTTACTACATATTTTACTGGTTTTTATTACATATTATATTATATGTTCTTTTAATAAAATGGTTGAGTTGGTGATTATATAGATGACATGATTTTAATATGGAAATTGAAAATATGAGAAACATTTGTATTGTAAAGGTGCAAGAGTATGAGATAATTTTCCCGAAATCTTGTACAAGAAAAGTATATAATAGCTTATATTCTATTCGGAAGTTTTTTCACCTCAACAATTAAAAAAACTAATATAATCTCAGTTATTAATAATAAAATCCAAAATTATATATTCTGTTTTTCTGATGCATTAATGACCTATAATTGAAGGTTAATGATTTTTCATTTGACTGTAAAATAAGAGAAATAAATAAGGGAGGAACCGTTATTAAATATAGACGTACCAGGAAATTATAAAAAAGTTACAATTAAAAAATTAAGAACATACAGTTGTTCCTAGGGTTCCAAAAGCTGATTTGAAGTGCTATGGAAGTCCCCTTGTAACTAGAGCAGTCGACTTACGACCGAACCAATTGACTGACAAATTAACGTTAGGTTACTCATTTGAAACATAATTTAATATCCTTAAAAAGGTTATATTACAACCATTTTGTTAGGATCTAACGTTTTTAATTTATAGGCAAAATTTCGTAATTCACTTCCTTGTATTCCTAAATGTTATGATATAGATATAAGGTTAACATTAATTAATTTTATTGGGGTAATATGAGAACTGTACTTGATTCCTGACCAAGATAACATCTGAACCAGGAGGCTGATAGTGATGTTTAGCCAGCAGTACCGATTCAAAGAGACGTACTTGACCCGGATTGCTCCCCTCACACGGGGCTGGAGGAGGGAGGGCGACTTACCCGAAAATTGGGATCGGGGTTTTCCTCAGGCAATTCCAGCAAAAATGTTTTCCGACCCCAGGCGAGGCAGCGGTTTGTTCTCTCTGGTCCCGACGAGTTATGACAAACTTTTCAGATGCTGAGACCAAACTTGATTTACCACTTGCCAACTTCCTTCCAGAATAAATTCATATCTAAATACGTTTTCATCTGCCTGTGTGAGGGGGTGCCATCTCTCCAACTTTTCCTACCTACCTACAGAGCACACCCTCCCCTCTTTAACTCAGTCACAAATTAAAAGATTATTTTCTCATTTTTTTTTTAAATTAGCTATTTCCCCTCCGCCAACGTCTTATGAATGCTAATGCAGACTCAGTGGAGTGCTTTAACAAAGTATGAATAAACTTATGTTTTTCCTGACTTTTATTTAAGTGAGGATATTAGTCTAGTGACAGGATCTTCTGGAAGTATGTGATTGACCGATTATTTTCTACAGCTGTGTCCAGCTGTTTCACCCTATTTTTAATATACATGTATTTTAATGTAGAAAAAGAAATGACAAATAACTGAAAGTTTAACTCGTGTTGAAGCTATCACTGTTTTTGTGAATTTAAAAATCAATAAATAAAAATAAAATAATAATAATGTATAGAAAAATATCTTTCGATCAGGGAATGCGAAAAAATTGAACAAACAATTTTTGTTTTTCTGTTGCTATAAAAATCTTTATAATGTTTCTCGAGGTAGGGACAACAAATATAATTTTTTTCTGTCGAAAATACAACATTTTAACAAAGATAAAAAGCTACAATGTAATAAGAAAAGTTCGGGAGAACTCGTTCTTTCCGTTCAAATCGGATGCTACCACTTTTTCTTTTTCCTTCTTTAGTTATTCATAAATTCCTTTTTATTTTGTATTTATCCATGATCTAATATTGCTTACAATGAAAACAATTTAAAAAATAAATAAATAAACAAAACTAAAGGTTCTAGTTGAAGATTTTTGAAAAGTATACTTTTATGCCCTGTTCGACTATGCGTCTTATCAATGAGGGTAAGGCCCATGTGACATGAAAGACTATTCAATTGTACGTTCACATACTGAGACTAATAAAAATGTTTGGGTCGTTTCCTATAGGTAGAAATATACTCTTGTTAAATATGTAATTTCTGATTTGTACGACTTTTCGTTTTGAGCTAGGCTTCACACTCAGGTCATTTTGTGAGACTAGACTTTTTGCGAGGGAGACTTTTTCAGGGGGCCTCAAAATGTTTCCGACGAAAAATCGAATTCGAAATTTTTCAAGATCGCAACACTTTCCCTTACTAAATATTCATTATATATAAGTAAGTAAAAGAAAAACACACTAGTTAAAAAGCGTCTTTAAGTTATCTGAGTTCCTCAAGGTAGTATCCTTGGTCCCATTCTCTACACCGTCTATACAGCTGACATTCCAACCAATCTTAACACTATCCTCACCACGTATGCCGATGACACATGTGTGCTCGGTGTTAATAATAGCCCATTAATCGTATCCCAAAATCTCCAATCCCATATCCCAAACCTCGAAGAATGGTGTCGTAATTGGAGGATTAAGATCAATTCCAACAAATCCCATCAAATCACCTTTACCCTTTACCTTTACCTTTCGGTACCCTACAGTTTCATTTAATGATGTTACTCTTACCCCTGTCGAACAGATCCGCTACCTTGGACCACATTTGGACAAACGATTAACCTGGAATCCTCACACAAGACTGAAACGAAAGGAAACTGTACGTCGATTTCGACTATTACAGCACTTACTAGACAAACGGTCTAAACTTCCAACACATTACAAAAGACTGATTTACATGACTGTAATAAGGCCAATCTGGACATATGGAGTTGAGCTTTGGGGCTCCACTAAACCTTCGAATTCCTCTCGAATTCAATCCTTACAATCCAAAATTCTTCGTAAAATTCTCAATGTTCATTACTTTGTCACAAATAAAATCATACATAAAGACCTTAATGTTCCCTATGCAACCGATGTAGCCCGAACCAGATATCACTTTTTCCATTATAAACTCCCTAATCTAATCTTGCATCCTCTTCCATTCCTGACAATCCTCCGAGGCGCATGAAAAGAAGATGGCCACGAGACCAGCTAATGTAAAATGTCATTAGAATGCTACCAATGGGTAGTTTCTCTACACGCCTGTAACACTCCAATTTAACTTAGATCAGATTTACTAAATTTATTATAATGTACAGTTTTAAATAGCAATAAATGAATATTAAAAAAAAAAAGAAAAGTTATCTGAGAATAACTGTCATTCCTTTAGTTGACTCACGTTTTATACAGCGTAAGAAGAACGATCATTCGATCAAGAACCTTTTTTCCTAGTTCTTGAGTTAAGACGTTACTAAGGAATAAACTCTTTAATGTTTTCATAATAAAGATAATATTACAGAGGGGTAAAAAGGTAAGAGATTTCCATGGAAATCTCCACCAAATATTATAAAAATAATCATGTTTTCAAATTACAATACACGACAACTTTGCTAACAATGGTTCAATTTAGATAGCTTTTGTTTTCTCTAGTTAATAATTTAATTATCGCTTAAACGAGCAACTATAATGCTTCAGGAGTTGTATTTTTGTTTTTAAATATTTGGAATGGGTATTAAATATTATCGTAACCTGAAGTAAATATTTTTTGAACCTGCGGCTTTATTGCTACATACATATTACATCCCATGTGATTAATGTAGATTGCGCATTTACTCCACTATACTGACTGGCTGGCTTTACTCACTGGGACTGATCAGGGCTTTGTTCGTAAATGTGTTTACATTAAGAAAAGATAAACTCGACTATAAAAGTTATAAATACGATTCTCATATTCTCGCCTCTATAGAGGAGGGAGCTATTATGGGGACTTTGAGTTAGTAGCAGTCAGCCAAATGTAAATCTGTGTTTACCAAAAGCCGTCCTTTACAGCTGCCGATAATGCTGCGTAAGCTTCTTGCTTTGCTAAACCCTATAATAAGTTAATCTACGTTTTTTTATTATTTAAATTATTTATAAGCGTAAAAAAACTTTTATTAAATATCTTTCAACTTCTAGTTCGTAAAATTGATTAAAAAACAAGATAAATTTATATTAAAAAAAAAGACTGGTGTTGCTAATCACATTTCATTTCCAAATAGTTGTTAAATTAAAAAAAATAATGGAAAGCATAGAAGTTCCAGACGAATTATAATCAAAAATATTGTGAATAAAATTTTCTAATGGCGCCTCTTTAGATAAATTCCAGGAGTATAAACTTTCTTCCTAGTGAAATGAGTTAAGAAAGTTAGCAAGCCTTCATCTCATGGAGGCACATCGAATGATCGCCTCCAACACTGCACTAACCCACTATTCTAGACATTAACACCAACAGGACGCCCACCAAGGTGGCGAACATTCATAAACAGTCTTAGAATCGACTGAGGAACTAACTTACTAACTACTGACAATAAGATAACTTGTAAATCCTGTCATCAGACAACTGACACCTTCCCCTCCCACCATCTATATCTGTCAAATTGCCTTTCCTCTGTCCCATCTTAAAGTGCATCAAATTTAGTAAAAGAGTTTGATTTGATCATTTCTTACTACCACTCCCTGCTTTAATATCAAACACTCACATCCATGGGGCTTGGAAATAAAAAAAAACAAAAAAACTAGGAGCTTTAAATTTCTTTCTATTTGATTTAAAGAAATCACATTTCTTCGCTCAATAAAACTTAAAACTTTTAAACGTAAAACTGTAATACTATTTATACAATGTAATAATGTAGCTAAGTGATACATACGATAAGTGGCCGATATTTGGTAGCAACAATTTACGAATAACTTTCTGATCCTATTTGTCCCAAGTGCGGGTTTCCACAAGACGAGGTACTAGCTTCTGTATTTTTTTCATTCAAACTGGCCTAAATGGGAAAATGGCAAATTTTGTACCTGAATTTATGAACTTGTTTTTTGTGGTGTTCGAAAGTTCTGATATCAGCTATTAAGGACAATGGCGGGAAATTTATTTCTTTAACAGTAACTTAACAAGTTTTTTTTATTATTAAGTAATTCATATTTGATCCTATAAATTATGTTAGTAAAAAAGACAAGTACAGCTACAATTAATGTTCCGCAAATGAGGGCTGAAAACTACCTATTACATTTTTGGGACGCAATTATCCCTTTACACGCTACCAGAATGCCTCCGTAATAGGTTTATTACGTATCTTTATTATCGTGTATGTATATGTATATATATATTGATTATATAACTGTCTCAAATAGTAGCTTAAGTGCCAGCAAGGCAGTGAAACAAACGAAAAATGCTTGTTAAAAATAGAGGAAGTTAAAAAATTTAATATTAAAATTTGATATAAGTGTAGAAAAAGTTATAGGTATATTTATTTTCGTTTAAAGAAGGGGGAAAAACTCCGATAAAAGTTGAAAATAAATAATTAGCTTCATTCTCAAGAAGAAAAATAAATAACAAAGTTATGAGGTGTAGATAGTTGACTGTAGATTAATGCTTGAAGAAGTTTGTCGGGGGGTGCGGTCAGCAAAGAACAACATAAATAAACAAAACCATATTTATTTATTTTAGGTCGAACCGTCGGCATAAAATAAATAAATATGGTTTTGTTTATTTATGTTGTTCATTGCTGACCGCACCCCTAACTAAGTTATGTTTAAATCTTTGTGAATAGGATAAAATTGAATGAAGCTCTATAAATAAATTAAGGTCAAAACAAATGAAAACAGAAGCCTTTAATAATTTTGTTTTGGGCACTTTTTTTTTCTAATATGTTAGGGCCCTCGTCAATATTCTGTCATTTTTAAAATCAAAGTTCCCAACTGCCAATACAGTTAATTAGGTAGATGAGGTGTGACAGTTCACTGTAAAAGCACATACACGTGACAGTTAACATGACGGTACCTTCACTGCTGCAACATATATCTGTTTCAATTAATATTCCAGACGCATTGTGAGAATACTTCCACAATAGTAAATTCTGATAGCAACTATTATACATTATACACCATATTATTGACTTTGACAGTTATTGCAATCACTTAACTCAATATAATTTTATATTATTATAATATTTTCATTTTATAGCCATATTCCCTAAAAGTAATAATAACGCTATTTACCTTTTATCAAGATATCACATCTCTTAAACCTGTTCTTCTTATCTTTCTTCAAAAAATTGTCACAAAATAAAAAAAAAAAAATTTTATACTTTAAACAATTTCACAGGAATTGCTCTGTCGAGCGACTCACAAACTGACCAGTCTTCTGCCTCGGAGCGGGGATTTTATTTGACCTACGTCCAAAAAAGGTACAAAACGTAACACAATGACCCGCCTTATAAAAGACGGATCGAACGGATAATAGGGAATACACCTTCGATGCCTGGATAAATTAATTTTGTCGTAAAAAGTTTCATAATGGACAGGGAGGATTGTATAGCGGGATCCGTAATAGAGGCATGTTTTACTTTATTTATAGTAATGAGGATGGACTATAACAAAAGTCCTTTAGTGTAGTCACCGTGGACCGTGGGAGCATTAACGACCCTACCCTGATGGGATAATATTTAGGCGAGATGGCTAGCCCAGGTGTTGCACCTAATAGATTTATTGGGTATTAAATTAGTTGTCTGAACTATTAGGCGAACTGAAAATTAGTTGTCTAACTATTAATATTAGGCGAGGAGGTCTATCGTAAAATTCGACAGAGATTTATATAATTATTGTATCATATTTTAGCATAAATAAGAAAATTGAATTTGAAAAAGTAAACTAAGAAAAATTAATGTATCCAAAAGCAGTAAGTGTCAATAATGAAATAAATTAAGTTCATTTCATCAGTCATATATAAAAACGAATCTGATAAAAAAAGAAGTCTTTAGATTTAGTCATTAGAAATTATAAAAAATCAAAACATTGGCCTACTTTGCTAGAAGCATCTTATGGTTTTATACAGAACAGCGTTTCTCTATATCAATGTTAGATATATTTGTTGTTGTGAAATGAAAAAAAAATATTGATGCATTTATATATTGATTGTCTATGGGTGAGTATTATTGTTATACAATTATAGGAAAATGTTTAATTTTAACTAAAAACAATAATTGACTTTCAATAGTGTTCATTTCATCTCTATAGATACCAGAATCTTGCAATAGGAAAGCATTAGCAGGTCTGCTAGTATTATATAAACATAATGAGATTATTGTACTGCAACAAGTTACAATAAACATACATACAACAAGCATCAGGTTACAATAAAATTCATTTTTAGTGCTTTCCAGTTTTAATTGTAACGTTGCTTGTCGATTTTTTTTTCTTACCTTCATTGTAATAGAATTAGTACTTCATATATATACGAGGGTGGTCTGTAAAGTTTCCAACCTTACAAAAATACAAGACATTTTTTTTATTTTTCAACATAGGCTCCTTGTAACTCTACACATTTCTCCCAGCGATGCTCTCCTATCTGTAACCCGTCCAAAAAGCACTCGGCGTTTTTCCTTGCAAAATAATTGTTCACGAAAGTTCAAGGTGATTGCCTCTTCATTTGACGAAAATCTCTGTCCTCCGAGCGCAAATTTTAGATGAGGGAACAAAAAGAAGTCGCTTGGAGCTAGATCTGGTGAGTAAGGCGGATGGTCAAGCAGTTCAAACCGTAATTCGTGGATTTTTGCCATATGTCAACCGCTGAGGTGTGAGACAGTGCGTTGTCTTGGTGAAACAGGATTATCTATTTCTGCAAATGTGGCCATTTTCCCGCAAGTTCTGCCTTCAGCTTGTCAAATAATGATGCGTAGTATGCTCCTGTAATGTTTTTTTCCTTTGTGAAGATATTCGATTAAAATAACTCCATGACTATCCCAAAAACCCGTCGCCATCATTTTCCCAGCCGAGAAAACAGGTTTTGGAGCCGGTTCCCCCTTTGCAGTCCACCGTTTAGACTGTATTTATGTTTTGGGCGGTCCATGGTCAATGGTCTATCCAAGTTTCATCTACAGTATATTAATCGACGCTAAAACTCGGATTTATTGCGCCAACAGAGCGTTGGAAATGTCCATCCGAACACATTTTTGGCCTAACGAGAGCAAACCCGACACCCAACGTGCGGACAGCTTTCTTATATCTTTTCAGAGTTGGTCACAGTGTCGGGAGCATCACTGAGTGAAGTGTGTAGAGTTACAAGGAGACTATGTTGAAAACTATAAATAAAAAAAATCAGAAAAATTGTTTTGTATTAAGGTCGGAAACTTTCCAGACCACCCTCGTATAATATATGAAATGTATTGTATATACTTTACTGAGTCGAGGTACCGCACCACTGGATTTCTGAAGCCTTTATTGCTTTATATCACAGCATATGTCATTTATTGTATCTCGGAATCTGCTGTTTATTTTTTGTAGGATCTGGAATATGGAGGTTGATTATTCTTTCAAACCACAGATAATCTGCCCCTAGATTGAATGAGAATGACATTATAAACTAACATTCACTGTTGTTTTGAAGTTGCAAAGAAATATAAACTATCGGTAAAGCTCGCCAATTGTAAACGATTCATAAATAAATCTTAAAAGGAAGAGATGAATTTCTAGTACAATAACCTCAAAAAAAGAGAAAAAAAATATATGTAAATCACAAAGAAACCAGAAACAAAATAGAGTAAATAACTACATGTCGAACAATCAGAACTGATGGTGGCGATATGATGAAACAAAGTTTCTATGTTGTCATTGCCGGATGTTTTAACTGCTCAATATGGACAAATCTCCTACTTATAGGTTCCCCGACGCTTTCTATTCTAACAAAATTCTGTTCTCTAATGACGATCACTGTGAATAGGCCCTAATACCTCTTTATTTATTTCCTCCTTTCAGTCCCTACAATTCTACATACCACCGACCCAATATCCAGTTGCCCCATCAGGAGGCGCCATTCTCCTACTTTTCCCCGGCGAATCCTGTCTCTGACTTTGACTCCCCAACTTTTGTAAGGAATCACATTACAAACGGGCTACACCTAGGATGTTATTTAAAAATGTTTTGGTTTTTTCATAATGAAAGGTTCATTTTATTGTAGGCATACATTTCCCTACTCTAGATTAAAATAGCATTTATGCGAGGTTCTCGGTCTTTATTGTTAGCTTTCGTAAAAAACATGACAAAATAACATTTAATCCTGTCCATTTCTTAGAATAAATAATTATTCTGAAAATGTATTCGTCATGTATCGAAATGCTAAATCAAGAAAAAATTCGTTCATAATTGACGACAATTAAAGAAAACAACCAATTTCGAATTATGAAGGGAATACAAAAATTCACTTAGCATTTTTAGTACATAAATATTATAGTATGATCTAATTACTTATATTAGTTTTATCAAAACAAATAAAATCGAAAAATGATTTTGGTACAATTATACTTAGCAAATGATTTTTGATACGATTCATTTTAAAATTATTTAGTACTGTACAGCGAGGCTGCCCATGACTCAAGGGGAGTAAAATCCTCTCAACTTTTGATTGAAAAGTTTCCATGAGAGGAGCCTTTGATTTTTTGGCGTGGTGGGTTTTTGTAATTTTACTTTTCAAAAGGTATATATAAAGTTGTTTTTCATTTAATCTTTTTTCTAATTATCTACATTATCTTAAGGATTTCATGTTTTTAATTTTAGTCAAATTATTAGTAGCACGAAATACATTAATTATTTTTATTAACATTTTATTGATGGATATACAAAATACTCATATGAGGATACACGTATATATTTTATTGCTAATGGTGCAGTTTAGTAATTCGATGTGTGTTTAAGTCAATGTTGAAAAATGTCATGTAAAATGAATTTACTGATAAATATCAAATACGAGTAATAAAACAGCTATATAAATACTGTTATTAAAATTTAATTACAATGAATTAGATTAATAATGATTTATTTTTTTGTTACAGGTAAGAAAGAAAATGGAAATAGTTGTAAACGTAGATTAAATAAGGTAACATGTTTTTATTATATTTTTTCATCTCCTTATTTTCATATTTACTGATGTTTTTAGAATTTTTACTAAAACATTATTTGTTTATTTTTTTAAAAATATTTTTTATAAACTATACCATAA
>NW_027114676.1:950068-986958 GCF_000696795.3 Halyomorpha halys | reverse complement strand
CTAAAAAATTTTTCTTTATTTAAAGAGTTTGAACTTTGTTTTTTACACATTTTACCGATATCACTGTTATTCTGCAGAAGGGATGCATTCAACAGTTTTCAGAAAAGCATATTTTGTACTTTATGAATGTTAAAAAATGGTTTTTGAATGAAAGTAATTATAATTTATTTATTTGTTTATTGGATAACCGTTGTACAAATAGAGCCTAACAATAAACAATATACCCAAAGTGGACTATCTAAATTCGTCAGAATAAAACAAAAACGTCACTTTGTATTTAATAATATATAAAAAAAAAAACTAGACATCCTATTGTGAAGATAGTAGTTCTAAACAAAAGGTTTTGTGTCACATATATAAAAAGAAGTTTAAGATCCAATCGTACAGATAGAGTACAGGATACAGACAGAAATGTTTTACAACTGATTTTGGCTAATACCACTTAGTTTTGGCATGTATCGGATTCGGTTATCATGATACGCGGGACAGTTTTTCAAGAAATGGAAACAATCCTCCAACGCCGTTCCATCACAAGTTTGACAAAGAAAGCCCACAATACTTTTATATTTTTGAGGACCTAGTACATATCTGAATTATGTTTTTCATATTTAGGCTAAATAATAAAATGACTTTTCCTCACATTCATCATTATCATTATATCCAATTCTCTATTAATGAAACGAGCTGAGGTAATGTGAAGAGGAAGTCTATAGCACCCTCTCTCTTCAGTCCTCTCAGTCTTCTACAAGTCGTCTTCTATCATTCTTTTGAAATCCTGTTGAATTCCATAAAAATTGCCCGGCTATGTTTAAGGAAGAAACATAGCCGGACATGCGAAAAAAAACATATTGCAAGGTAGTCCCCATCCAGTCCTAGTTTGGTCGTGGGGGTGCCTCTTATGGTAATCGAAAATACCCTTTCCTCATTGGAAAAAGTTCCTAGTGATGGTCGCTCTAGGGCTTATACTGTAGGTAACCTTGTGTTGTGTGTGCATGGTATACTGAACTGTGGTAACCCTAGTGAGCGGTACTCCTCAAGTATATGCATGGAACAGTCTTTGCGGGACTCCTTATATTCATTATATTTAATATTTCAGATGTTAGAGATAAATTTAATAATGCTTATATGGTTGGGATTTGTGTATGGCTATTCTCTAAAAGCAAGTACTATAAAAATAAATTAAAATAAAACATAATGACTTTTCCAATAAAAATTAAAAAGTACCCGATTTGTTTGGCTAAAATCGCTCCTTTTGGAAGATATTGTGGTAATTTAAAAAAATAAAATAAAATTAGATTAAACAGTCTTATTTTAATGTGGTCTGATACAATAGTGTTCCCAAACAAAATTAAAAATTTTATAAATGTGAATGTAATGTAATGTTAAATGTGATATTTTAATCAACTGATACTTTAATTTTTAATACATTAATATTTTTTGGATTTTTATATTTTATGTATTGATATAATTTTTCTTCCTCATTTTAATTTAAAATTGAGGCGCAGATTCATAAAATCTGTGGAGTTCATTTAATTTTCAATAATTAATTTATTAGTTGGTTTTGTACTAAAAATCTCTTCAAAAATATTTTAATTATTTGTTATTTGTTTTTGGAAGGAAATAGGTTTACTTCGTGATTATCTGGTACCAAAACTTCTAATTATAAAAAATTGTATTACAGATTTTAGAATTCTGCTTCTTAATGGAAAAAATTAAATTTCGTTGAATCTTTTAAAAATAATCAATTAATTTTTACATAATTGTATGCTTAAGGTATTGGAAATGTAGGGATAAAACAAATTTTTTTATTGTTCAAATATATAAAATATATATCAAACAGAACAAATGATGGGGTCGGAGTCAATAATTGAATGCGAACGTTTACATCGATCCATTGCACTAACACTAACAATTAATAGCCTCAGCCGAAGCTTATGAATAATACCGGAGGGGATGCCACAAGGATCGTCAATTAGTCCTCGGCTATATAACGCCTACATTACGGCCCCTGTCTTCGATTTCCATCGTTAATAATTAGCCTTTAGCCTCCAGTCCCCTTCATCCTTCATCATCACCATCAACTAAACTATTTAGTATGGAGGTCATCCGAATTCAAGGTAATAAGCATTTAACGACTCTTAACCAATGAAGGATTATCTGATTTATACTAATGAAATGAATTGGGAACTTTATGAAAATTAAATCATTTATTACATCAAGAGAAAAAAAGCGAAGAATGATTAACTAGGTTTTTCTATCAATGTCATCTGTCTTGATTTTAATTTCGAAAAGTAATGTTCATAGTAATGTAGGGCAATAGTCTTATTTTTAAATATTCCTCTTTTTGCTAATAAGATCGAGGAATGTGATTTATTAGTCATATTACCTTTGTTGTTTCTGTATTTCCTTCCGTTTTTTAATCAGCAAATATAATATTATTTGATAATTAGTATTACAGTATTTTTAATAGATTATATAAATAAAATATGCATCAAAAGTTTATTAAATTTCATCATCTTTTTTTTGCGTTTAACGATATGAAATTGTTGTTTTTTTTTAAATCTATTTTTATATTAACTAATCACAAATACATACTAACATGACTTCATATTACAATTGTATAAACTGAATAACCAGAAGATATTTTTGTAATTCAATTGAATATTCTGTGGATTAATGTATTTTTGAATTTTATCCTAATTATTATTTTTAAGATTTATAGAGGTTGTGACAATTTTTAGGTTTCTTGTATGGCGTTTCTTTGATCTCGTGTTTTAAATTTTGTGCAGAAGGTTAGGCACACGTATAGATTTATAATTCAGTGTAGAAAATTTTTACTGTAGTAAGTATTGGTGTATGTTTTTTATTTATTCCTGGAATAATCCCGGCTAATTGGTGATCATTTTTTTTTAAAAAATGGCTATAGTTTATCGAAAATTATTATTTTTTTATTTAAATATTTTTTTAAAAATACGTAGATGTAAAATAAATACATTAATTTGTGTAATCAGACGAAAATGTTATTATTCCAAATTAAAAATTTCCACATTCTTTAAGAATTTTTTGACAGTACACGCAATAATAAAAAGAGTATAGCTCAATCCCGCTCCTTACTATGACTTTAATGATAATATGAATTTATGTTTATTTGACAATTACTAAAAAATTATTTCATTTTTATCACTTTTCAAAGAAAATTTCCGTGTTTTTTATATAAAGAACTTTCTGTTACAAAATTAATCATAGTTTACTAATATTTATATTAGTATAATTTAGTTCAATCTTCAATTGAATAGAATAATTTATTCGCCTTAATAATTTGTTTTCATCTTTCACAAATATTAACTTATTACAATTAATTAATGCATTGCTTATTAGTTCATTTCCAGCAAAGAATGAATTATAAAAAATCTATATATAGCTTATATTTTATATAAATATGTTTTAAATTATAATTTAATAATTTATGTAAGGAATAACTGTTCCTTTTTACATAGCCGCCGTCTGCTGAGCAATAAATTATGTATCAAGTAGAATAAGTATACTAATCTATAAATAACTCCCCTTCTTTAGTTATTAATAAATGAATAACCCCCCCAAAAAAAAAAAAATGTCTAGCTGCCATATATTTGCGAAAATGCTACTCAGTTCTTTTTATATATTGGTATAGATACGTTCAAAATGATTTATTTTAATTTTTGTTCCCGGGTTATTTTTCTATTGTTTAATTCAATTATTTAACTAGGTTGTAGATTGTAGTATGTTAATTAAAAATAAAAGAAAGGATAAAGTTCAGTACTTAATATTTATTACTCCTTCCCTCCCCACGGGTTACCGATATTGTTTATTGTATGCAAATATTTTTTATAGTTTTGTATTATTTATAATTTATTTTATTTGTAAGAAAGAAGATTCGCAGAAGATGATAGAGAAGGTTGGAGACTACTTGGCATGCATGGCCTGGAGCCCCCTTGCCATTATCTCCATTGGTGACTGTCCCTTTTTACATTTTTCACTTCCCCCAGAGGGACAGCTCTCAAATCTCCAACCTCCTCTCGCTAATACCTCCTTCTCACACGATTTATCGTTTTTATTTACGTTTCCAAATCCATTGCTTCGCCCCTCCTTCACCCAACGAATCCCAAAGACATTTTTCTGTTCTAATAAATTTTCGATTCCCTTTTCTACCACCTCCCCCCCCCCCCAAAAAAAAACTTAAGTGGTCTCAGGAGAGTAGCTTATTAAAGCCCTCTGTTATCCACTATCTCTCAGATTGAATTAAAATATTTTAATATAAAAAAATTGGGTGCCAACAGATTCACGCTATCATTTTTGTCTGGAAGTTATTGTGTTGTTTCATTCATTGATTAAAATCTCCTAAACAAAATCATTGAAACCTCCGAAAGGCACATCAATAATACTTACTCTAATTTTCAACCATCTTTGATTGGGCGGGGAGTGCTTTAGCTGTTCTATAACTTTTAAAAAATAAAGAAAAGAGAGATTATTAAATAAAAAGTCAAATTTAAAGTTTAAGACCTGTTATATATAGCAGAAAAAACTGACAATTCCAAAATCTATAGAAGACAACTTATGAAAACAAAGAAACAACACAAAACCTATAGTTAAGATTAATACTGACCACAAAATAGATATTTATTTCATCAAAAATAACCAATTTCAAGACCCATTTACATTACAAATTCGTAATAACTCCATAGAAATAAAGAACCAGGGCATAAAAACTCGATTGCTTTGGGTAAAAGGACACAATGGTATTGTAGGTAACACAGACACAGACACCAGTTTGGGATAACCAACGTCTTTACGAATATAGCTTAGTCCCTGACTCTTACGTTAAAAAATATTTACTCATCGACTTAATCGAAGAGTGGAACAAACAATGACAACAGTCAACTAAAGGACGACCATAACACAAATACATTCAGAACATCACCACACTAAACTACAACACAACCAAAAGCACCCATCACAAACTGACTCGATTTTTCACAGAACACGGACCGCCTAACCGATTCTTGAAGAGATTTCACTTACATAACTCAGACGTATGTAAGTGTGACGGAAGAACTTCACAAACTTTTCAACACATATTGTATGACAGCTACATATATGGCAATAAAAGATATAGTTTGTTGAAATCATCTCTACTGCAAGGGGACTCATGGCCTCTACCCGAACAAATATTGTATAACAAATACAAGAAACAACTTAAAGAGCTCACTGACAACATGGAACTGAAATGTTAATATGTAGAGCGACAAACAAATATAAAAACTAAAAAAAAAAAAAATGTAATTTTCTCTCTCTACTGCATTGTACATAATATTGTATTAATTTGTAATAACATTTTATGTATATAACATGTTTTTTGCATGGTGTATACACAAATTACTACAACATATAGCTCTTCTGTATGGTTTACTACAGAGGAGAAAAAAATAACACGTGTATATATATATATTCACTTATTTGAATTATACAACCATATTGTAGCAAAATTTATTAAAATCATAATATCATAATAATTCACATTTATATTTTATTTGTAATTTTCCATTTTATAGTTACAAGATTGTTTCATTATTTAGATGTATTTATTGTTGAACTGAAGGAGTAAAATAATGAAAATATTTGAAATATTGAATATTGATAACCAAGAAGAGACTGCGGATCGCCAGTACAGTATTGACCGTCCGTTTCGAGTAATGATATCTTTGTTGGTCCCCTGATGAATGGTTCGTTAGTTGGATTTGTTAGTGCTCTGTTATTTGTCGCTTATCACGGTTTGTGGACTAATTATTACTGTTTCATTTACTTGTAAGGTTGGAAATCCTAGAAGCCGATAAAAAAAATGTATATAAAATAATTTCTCGAAAAAAAAAAACTCAAAACTTAAACCATCCTTTATTAATTATATGACGTTTCGACCTTCCTTTGTTCATTTTTAGATGGCTTTCTCACACAGGTTTCATGAAAAACTGTAATCAAAAAAGTTTACCCAGCTCAAAACAAAACGTTAGAAGAAAATAAAAACACTTATAAACTTAAATAAAATACATACATCAGCAACTGATTTGCTAAAATCGACTTCTTGGTCACTTTTATTATCGATTTTACATTTTTTAACAATGTTTCGAGACATTAATCATCTTAATTAATTTTGATTAAATCTGTTTATCAATGTGTAATAACGGTAATTGATATCTGCTAAGCGTATTCAATTCTCATTGAAATGGCCTGATAGGGCTCAAATGCTGAAAATTTAAAACGGATTACTTTAAATCACCTTTTATTTGTTTTTAATTGAAATAATTAACATCCTCTAATTAGTAGTAGTGATAGAGAATCGAAACATATTATGGTATTTTCATAGATTGAAAACTGGTTTACAGAAATACAGTAGTAATACTGATGCATAATATACCGTTGAAAAGTCAAGGATTTTAGGTAAAACAACAGCTGCGTTTTAAGTCATAAAATGTGATGGAAAAAAAACACATACATTCACTACCTAACATTTACTATTTTACAGATTTTTTCATCCCCTAGCCTTTATATCAACAACTAAAACACAATGTGCTTAATTTATTTATCTTAGTCTGGGCGTTCGAGTATCTCTTTTTTCAGATTACTTGCATTCTAGGACTCATCTATCATTAATGGATGAATTATGAATAAGTCTTAAATATATTACTGCAACGATGAAGATATAAATAAATGAATAAAACAATAAATCAAAAATTAAAACACAGCAGTTTTAATTTTTGATCTAAAGGTTATATTTAAGGAAATATATAGTAAGGTGGAGTATTGAAAATACATAACTATCAGCATTCCTGCTAGATTAAAAATTAATTAATGTAATATTAATATTTCGCTTGGTTACTAACTCCAAGGACCCGAGTTCGAATCCGGCTGGACAGAAAATTGTTTTCTGTTACACTGTAAGTCAACTCCTGTGGGTTCTGGAGTCCACCCAGCCTCTGAAATTGAGTACCCTTAATTGGGTAATAATCTGGCGGCCGAGCGTGATTCTCACCAAATCACCTCCTAACACAACCGTTGGTCTAGTAACAGTACTTCTTTACGAACTACTGATCCCCTGACCCTCCATGGGTTGTAGCGGTACAGATTTAATTTAATTTTAGTTTTATTTTTTAATTAATTGTCCATTGAACCGTTTTTGTAATTTGTAAATTATTCGGCGGCAAAGGTAAGTCTCAAAAATTTATTCTTCAGTTTATTTCAAATTGGAATGGAACGTGACACTTAAATGAGAATTTTTAAAACACAAGAATTCCATTTTTTTTAGTAATCATCCAATAAATATACCGTTGTTTGTAATTAAAACGAATATTATCCTTTCGTAGCGGAACATGTACATAATAGTTATCTCATTAACGGGACGGGAACGGGACGAGCTCGGTGTGAATAGAGCTAGAAGAGAAGGGGCTTTGAAGCTGACCGGCGAACCGTGGAGGAATTAGTTTCAGAGCTGTGACTACCCCATCACCATCACCATGTGACAACCCTACCCAAAATATACGGCATCAGCTGTTTGGTCTCTCGACTGCACTTGATTATTGAAATCGGGGCGAGTGCTCTCGACTCGAGCAGCCCCCGGCCATTGGTCGAGTGGTCGAGTACCTCTTCGATAAACTGTTTTCATTTTGTCGTCATGGATACTGTGGCTAATGTATATCAAGATGGAATTCCGATAAATTCTTCATTCTATCATTTTTAAATTTTATGAGGTGAAGATGGTTAGGGGTAGGAGAGGGTGGTGTGTGTAGAACACAAATAAATAGAGCTTACGTATGAGTGCCAACATTTCGGCCAGAATTTCAGGCCTTCACAAGATAACAACCATAATGCCTAGAGGGAAATACAGAATAACAAGATAATTAGAAGATAACTAATAATTTAGGAACATAAGTATTATTGGACGAATATGTTTAGTATTTTGAGAAAATAAAAAACAGCATGATAATTAAGTAATATTATATGAGGAATAGATGGTCGGGGGTGTGGTCAGTGAAGAACAAAAATAAGTAATAATTATTTATTAATGCCAACGTTTCGGCCAGAATTTCAAGCCCTCATTTGGGCTAAAAACAAAAAACACAAGACAAAAACCATAATGAATAAAAGGAATTACAGAATGATTATAAAATAACTTACATTAATGTTAATTTGCAAATTTTAATGAATATCATAAATATAAATGTTAATAATGTATTAATAATTTCATAATAATGTAGTTATTATTTTATTTTTTTATCATCATTTATATTCCTTTAATGCACCATGGTTGTTCTGAGCCCTGATGAACACTAACATTCTAGCCGAAACGTTGCCTGTAATAAATAAATGTTTACTTATTCGTTTTCTTCTCTGACAGCACCTACAGTCTTCTCCTCATATAGAAGAAGGAAAGATTTAGTTTCTAATAAATTCCATTGTGAAATAGAAGGAACAAGAAAGGGAAAGAAAAAAAAAGGAATAAATTGAAATATTTGTAATTAGAGTATAGACTGGAATTTATTGTAAAAGAACACTGTGGGAAAAAAAAATGTTTTCTTTCTCTTTTATTATATCATAATAAAAATTTAATTTATATATGTCCGATCACGGATTGATTAGTATGCTGTTTAATGTGGCAACCCGATGTATTTGGGCAGCATGAATGAATAAAGCATTTCTTTCTATCTAGAAAGAAAGATAGCTTCAAATTGAAGTTTTTTTTTTAGTCCTATATATTTAATAGGCAACTCATTGTGACTACAAGATGTGCTCAAGTGTCCAAAAGTATGGCCTTGTTAAGTATAGGTGTGTCAACTATTAATAATTGCTAAATATTAAAATAAGAACATAGATACATACGTCTGTATTCTAGTAACTGTGTTGTACAATTCTATTCTAGTATTTTTATTTTTAATCTAGTATTCTATTCTTGTACATTTATTCTAGTAACTATGTTTTTGTAGTTGATTGTTACTTTAAAAAGTGGGTGATGAAGAAAGAGTTCAAAAGGAAGTAAAAAAAAGAATAAAAGACTGTGAATATCAGAAACATTCTGACTGGTGCTAGATTGTATACACAGGTAAAGTGACACATATTGTATATTATAATTCATAATAACATATTGTAATTAACATGTAACATATTATAATTAACATGTAACATATTATAATTCATATTAACATATTGTATATAATTTAATAGAATATTTCTAAAGCCCCCAAAATCGTTTCGAAAAAGTAGTATTGATAAAGTGAAAAATTCTTCAATTTTCAGGTAAAATAATATTAAGAATAAAATCATTAATTTGAAACGTTTTTATAATACAAAAAAATTCAAAACTGGTGAATTATTTTTGTGATGAAGATGATACAAAATAATTGAGTCCTCTAATTATGATGCATTTATAAGAACAAATGTGATATTAAATATTAAATTATATTCATAATAAAGCTTGGAATCATAATGAAGAAATAGATTTTATTAAATGAGTTAGGTTATTTAGACGGGATTTTTTTTTAAAAACTTCGAAAATCAGTGTTTTTGATTCATAAAAAAATTATTTTACAATTATCAAAGATGTGCTTCATTATAGAATTAGAATAGTATGTCTCAAATATCAATACTTTTAAAACTTTGTTCAAAGTATATAAAATTAATAATGCTACTGTTGCTAATCACTGAACAAAAAATTACTATTGTAAAACAAAAGACATGTAGGATGATTTTTGAGCGGGTATATTTTAATATTGGAATATAATATAATAACATAAGAGGAAGAAAACAGGATATAAGATTAATAATCTTTCAAGGGTAACCTTAAACCTTTTTTAACTTCATTAATATGAAGTGGTTTTACTCAGTGAATAATATGTTGTGCTACTATCTACCTGGCCTGGATCGAATCCGGCTATGTTGGATAATTATTTATTCTGTTACTGTAGCCGTGAGCCAACCCAGTGGGGTCAGGAAACGCCAGGAACGAGAGCTAGATTCTAACTGGCGCCACTGCAGTTTCAAGTGACAAAGGACCCCAAATTTTCTCCTTACACAACCGTTGTTCGAGAAACAGTACTTCCTATGTTATGAATGAAAGTAAAGAATTCGTTAATGTATTGGATGTTCCTCAATACTGCAACAATATACAACACAAATATAAATAAAATGATCAGCTAATTTAAGCTTAAACGTCCTATATAATAAAGAAATGAAAAAGGGTTTAAAATTTTCCTTTAAAGGTTATAGTTCTTATATCGTTATAACCCTTTGAAATAAATTCTCAATTCATTTTCGGGACTTGAATGTTTATTTTATTTTTATTTTTTTTACGGTTGATATCTTGTTAAAAATATTGAGCCATAACGAGCTTGTTATATATTGGGGGAGGTCAGTAGGATTGACTGCCTGTTTAATAATATTGTGCATCACCTTCCTATTTTATAACTGCTCTTAATGTATTAATCGCTCAGATACTACAAAAACGATGGGTGCAATTAAAGTACTTTAAAAGAGCCCATTAAGAGGAGTGTTTTTGCGGAAGGAAATAGCTGCAATGACTCACAAAGAACACTTTTTGCAGAGCCGATGAACTCTTGGATCGGGGAGAACTGATGAAGAACAGTCCAAGGGGTAGCCTTAATTTATATTAATAGCGCTCTAAAACAAAGGAACCTCGCCAGATAGTCCGCTTTCATCACCGTATCCTTTTTTCCTCCTCTGTCTATTTATTTCCTCTGGTGGGAAGGGGAAAGGGGTCGGCGATTAATTGAAAACATACCTCAAAGTCCGGGAGGATTCATCGCAGGAATGGTAAGGCGAGTTGGCAGGAGTGAATGGGGAAAATATTCCTTCTTTTACGGTTTAGAATGCATTCTTAATTAGAGAGTTCGTTGTTTTACCTTCGCATAAATACAAATATGTGTGTACATATATACATATGTACACATAATTTCTTTAAATACAATTGTTTTTTAGATATAAACCTAATAAAAAATCCATGTTAGCCTATTTTTGCTTTCAAATACGATTAAAAAATGCAATATAACTGGGTATCAAATGTTGTTATATATTATTGATATATTAAAATAAGACAGCAATATTAGTGTGCCTGAAGAATGAGTGATGACCCTAAAACGTATTCATTTAATTAATGAATACTGAATTAAGGACATTTAACAGGGATTGGAAGATATTTCCACTATACTAGCATCTAGTTATTTATTATATATTATAATCAAGGTTAATAAATGTTGTTATCTATTATCAATATTTGAAAAGAATACAGCAATGTTAGTGCTCCTTAAGATTAGGCGACAGCCCCGAAACATTCTTATTTAATTAATGGATCCCCAATAATGGACACTTAACAGGAAGTTATTTTCACTACACCCAAGAAGTTAATTTCGATATATATTTATTTCGCTGGGTTCCGCTACAACCCATAAATGATCAGGAGTTCAGTACTTTATAAGGAAATGCTGTTATCAGACCAACGGTTGTGCAAGAAGGTGATTTTGCCAGAATTACACTCGACCGACAAATATTTCCCTAATTAAGGTTACCCACTTTATGAGGTTGAGTGGACCACGGAGGGCTCCCATACCCACAGAGTTGACTAACGACCAAAGTCACGGAATATATATACATATGTTTTCACAGTAAACTCAAGCAGTATCATTTAACATAATTTAAAATGCAAATGTATATTTAAAAAAAATTACTTATGTATACTTATTGGATTGTTATCTTACATCTTAATTGATTTTAATTTTAAAAATGTAGATAGGTGATTTGACAAAACCTTTCACACACACAAAAAAAGGGGATATTATCTGGTTAGCTTATTGACTCTACCACTATCAAAGAAAAGTTTATATATATATATTTTTTTTTTTTCTAACAGAAGGACATTTTCAAGCGACAACAATGATAATGAGAGAACTACTAAACTGTTATTTTTTTTACTAAATTGTTATGGAAGGAATGAGAATTAAATTGGTGGGTAGTGTAAAAGCTGACATAAATTTTCTAAATTCCTGTATCCTTTAAAACTTCACTGTTCTCTGTTTTTAGCTTGAAGTTTTCTTTATCTACGTCAATGATTTTTTTTTTGTTGGTACATTTGATGAAATTCCTTTTATGATAAAATATTCTAATACGTTGAAAGATTATTATTAAATAAATACTTTATTTCTGAGAGACATATGAAATTAACTTAAAATTTATTACATTTTAATAAACATCCTCGGTAATAGAACTCATGTAATAGTTCATATGTATAACCAACATTCATTGTGTCCATGAAAAAAACTTTTTGTTTGTTTCTGAAATGTATACTCACTGACCGGATTAATAATTTTAAAACATAAATTAATACCTAGTGTGTTCATGATCTTAATGACTTAAAAGTATCTTATAGATTATATATTAATACTTTTCTATTTATTGATAGATATTACAATCTGCCACACAGTTTTGGGTAATCGGTAATAGTGATGAATGACCTCATACATACTAAAATAAAAAAATAAAATAAAAAAAACTAAAAAAAAAACTCTCTTATAATATATACAAACAAAAGAATAAACAAAATGAACATAATCAAACTAAAAGTATCTCATAAATTTTCTTTAGATATATATATATATTTTTTATAAAATGCTGTTTATATCGGTTTCAAACGTATTTAACACCTCTTCTGCACATTAAAACGATTTATAGGCAATTTAGCCAAATAAAGTAGGCCGTTAAAGGGATGAGAAGGAGACAGAAAGATAGATAAATGATGGGGGATGAAGGAGAGAGGTAGGGAAAGGGTTAGGAATATGATATGTATTTGTAGTTCTTGTCGTTACAATCATTGTGGATTTAGGGGCCGGTGCAAGAGTTTATCTTCCATTCAACGGCTCTTTTTGAAATATTGCATCTTTTTATTGTTCATACAGTGGCAGCTGTGTGCCTCACCATTTAGTGTCTCTACGTGTTCTGACTACAGATCTCACTGTCTTTACCCACTGTATTATAACTACTTGCTAATTTACATTAATTTTTTTTTATTAATAAGAAACCCTTATCGCCTAATTTTGCCTAGATTGGCTCATCTATTATTTGTTAATAACTGAGATGAATGGAATAACTGATCAAACTAACAGAGTGGATAAAAGTTAAATTTAAAATATTTATGAACAATTTAATTTTCATACTTATCAGCTTTGTGAGGTAGTAACCATGTCCTGTTTCTGAAAGGTCTATCTACATCACTTACCACACACTCCGATTATACGTGAAGAGTATCATAAAATTAATTGAAATTGAGCCAAGTAGGGCGAAAATATGTCAACACAGTATTCAGCTAATACGTTTTCTCCTAATATGCATACCAACGTAGGTCGATATAAGTGTTCTAGTCACAATTAGGAAATATTTTCTATTATATTTTCGACACTCCAATCATGTTGTTATTGTGGGTGGGAAGAAAAGTTTAGAGTTCTCTAAATTATAATTAAGATTGTAGTGTTATATTTTTCTTGTGAGGTCGTCAAATATCGTTATAAATTAACCTATACTTAAGTTAAGTTACTCTTAGAGTAAATATAAATTTTTTTTTATTGTATAATATTGGATTCTGTCTTATATTTCCTCTAGTTATTTTTAATGTATTTGACTCTAATTTGTTGATAAATAAAAAAAATACATTGAAAATCCCAAAACTGCATAATTTCACAGCCTTTGGTGTTAAGAACAATAGCTATTCACTAACAAATAAGTTCTACTTAAAATTAATTTATTTTGTTGATGGGACAACAGGAAAACTATTTATTGATGTATTTCTTGGACAAAAGGAGACCCTTAGCAAACGCTGACAGAGGACGTAGGAACAAACCGGTCCCAAATAGAGCGGGTTGAACTCTCACTAAAATAGTCCTGTCCCGAAGGAGGTAGCCTCTATTACCCCGGCTGTCCCTCTCCTGTCCACCTCACTAACAATACTCTCCTTCTCCTATCTTCCGATAGGCCTCAAGGGTTGAGTATTCTCTACTCGTGAGGAAAAAGTTTAGGCTCCAGGAACCTTAAGGTATACAATGCAAAATCTTTAGATATTGTGAATAACGGATAATATTTAACTTAAAAATGGTAAACAACTTAACGCTTTTGAGTTAATGAATAAACGGTGTTTTCTTCAAACTCAATTTCAACGGCTTCTACCTTCTTATTCGTATAGCAGATGAGGTTTTTACCTGCTGATGTGTGGTAAATCATTATTAACGGTTTAACTCTTAATTAGAAATCTATAATTATCTAGTTAATCAATATCATTTTGTTTCATATGTAAAATAAGCCAGCCAGAAACCCCTTCGCAATAGTATTTACTATTTTTTGTTTGGATAAAGATTTTAAAATATTTCCTTATTTGCACAAACGATTTTTTACTATTTTTAATAATCAAAATAATCGTTATTAGGTGGAAAAAATGTTTTCTCAAAACTTTTTAAATATATTCCACAGCCTTGTAAAATATATTTTATAAGTAAGGACTGTTTTAAAAACATAAATTGTATAACTGAGTGTATATACATAAATTAAAAAAAAATGTATTATCTAATTATTTTTCTTTATGCTTTATATATTAAGAATATTTTTTGACCCCACAATGTAATATGTATATACATACATACATATCAGTGCCAATTTTTAATATAGATCTGTACTGATTAATATAAAGGATTTAATTCCAAAAATTGTCGATGTTGAGTCTAGTACATTCTCTGACTCTGGAAAAAATTCTCTATCAATTAGTACAAACTATTTAAGAAGTTTTATATTATGATAATAAGTTTTTCTACAGAAATTTTTTAACTTATTTCTGGTCTCTTGAAAAATCAAGAATATAGATTTAAGATTTAAATCCTTTATACTCATAAGTATAGATATGTACTGATAATTTTATAATCCATAATTAGTAATATCTTCATTGGATGTATGCCTGCTTCAAAGGTATGTATTCGACTTGTAGACGAGTCACATTCAATGGTATTTCACTGCATTTTAACATCATTTCATTACTTATATTTGACTTGAGGTTTTTTTTATCTAAATTTATAATCAATCATGAGTAGTCTTTAGATTCACTTTATAATAATACGTATTAGTGAAATAGTGAAAACGCGTAAAAACACAGAAAACAAATTATACTTAATCTAAAACGATTTATAAAATTAAATATGGTGTAAATTTATATAATTAAATAAAATGAATACAGTAATTATACATTGAATATTCAACCAGCTTCTCCAGGTTCACAAATGATAGAATGCTGTAATAAGAAAATCGTAGATAAGTATTTTAATAGTTTTTCTTATACCTAGCAATAGTATTTTTGTGTTAATCTTCGTCTATTTTGATTTTTGGAATTACAAAATGTTAAATACATTTTTAAAGTGAAGTGTTAAAATAAAATAAAATTAGGAAAAACCTTATTGATAAGCTTGAATCTGAAAATTGTCCTTTATTATACACGCATAATGAAAAAAACAACATGGGTCACCTGTTTCTAAAAAGGGTGTCAAACAGCTGAATTTCTTGCATTTGTAATACATCATCTTGGCTATATAGGATTATGATATGTAGATACGTATCGTGTGACTGTCAACGACGACTGGAGTGAAAAAGAGCCGGGATTTGATAAGAACGCGATCAGTAACCGGACACTACCCTTGTTAGTGCTGAACTGTGCCGGGGACTCCAGTTTCCACGAAGCCGTATCGTCTCGGGTTTGGGTGTCTGTTTGATATCCGATTATGGTGTAGGGATGGAGAGCCATTGTGGCATGCCGATCTGAGGCTAGCATCTCAGCTCTGAGTACACTATTGTGTAGGGGTTAGTGCGTTCGTATATAGCTTATAGCAATGTCTACTGCTTAGAATGTTCATGAAGGATCCAGATCTTACGTGTGTATAGTAAATGATACATCATGAGATGATAAATACATTTTATTTTCAAAAGTTTTGAAAACTTATTTTTCATAGTTGATATTTTAATATAAAAGAGGGTAAGAGTCTGCAAGAAAAAACAAAAAAAAATTGTAAAAATACAATTGAAAGATTTCGCACTAAATTTCGAGTCTCAATTATTTATTTGGAAACAGCTCAGCCGTTGACTTTTAATTATACAGGCAAAATCTGGACAGAAAATCACAATCAAACACATGTATCAAGATGTAAAACGTCCAATATCAACAGTACAAAGAGACAAATCGACGGAGACGATTTGTAATGATTGAAAAGCTGTATTTGATCGATTTGTATATCTGTATCGCTGATGTCAAGAGCGTTTCATTTTGTCTTTGTACATGTGATATTTGTGATTTTTGTTCTGATGATGAGAATTAACGAAACGTCAATTGTGATATGTTGACCACTATTTTAGAGACTCAAAGCTCATTGATTGATTGTTGCTTGACTTTAAAACAACCTGGAGATGTATAGGAACATGTATAAGGTAACATAAAGGTATATTTTTACTTAAACTGTCGGTGGAAAAGAAGGTGTAATCAAAAGAGTTCTTAAGGTTTCACATAAAAACTTGTTTTATGGCGCCCGGAATCCATAAAAGTGTTTACTTTATGGATGTATTTGTTTTATTACTGAACTGTAGCTATAAATCTATTAGTACGTATGTAGATTTTAGAAAGAGAAAAAGAAGAAGTATTTCGAGATAAGATCTCTAGTGGTTTAAATATATGTAGTACATTAATTATCATATATCATTATAATTTTTACACTGTTCATGACTTTCTGCTCTTTATGAACAGAGACTTTATCGATGGAATCTATAGTATTTTAATGATTATTTATTCATATCATTCTTAACAATTTAAAAGGATATATAAGGGTTTTAAAATTGCTTTCATAATTTCTTTTTTAGAACTTTCAATTCGAATAAATGCTCTGTGTCAGATTCAAGACGGATTTGCATTTAAATGGATACGAAGGTTACGTCCATTAATCCTTGTGGTTAATTTTTATAAAATAGAAAAAAAGGTTTTTTATATAAATTTAAAGATAAATCCTACAGTAATATTCTTCTAAAATAGTTATTTTTTGTTTGTTTTTATATAAATTTGAAAAAAAATTATATTAATTCCAAATGTACAATCCGAATCGTAGATTTATCTATAAAAGTAAATAAATTAAACTATCACATTCATTTGTACTATTTCCATACAGCCTAAAGTTACCGAACCTAACTTGCTTATACATCACAGATATTGAAAGCCATTGAAGACTAAGAGTGGAAACTGAAGTGTTTATATCTATACAAATAAAACGGAATGGTTCGAATGTTTGCCTACAATAAACTTTTGAAATACTGAACCGATTTACACTGTTTTTTTTCAAAATATTCCCTGTCAACATGAAAAGACTTAAAGCTAATGCACTGATGTATCCGATAAAAAGAAAGAAAAGTATGAACAAAATTATTAATAATAAACATTATTGCTGCCTTGCTCAGAAAGTATAAATTCTTTTCACATTTATTTCTACTAATCAATTTATTTATTCTTGTAGAATAAAAAATACATATTACTGAATTCACTAACTGACTTTATTTTCACAAAAAATGATAATCACCTAATGAGGTTTTCAGTAAAATAGTTCAACATTTTTCTCGATAAAAGCAAATTATGTTCATTTTATTAATTAACAATTAATAACTAGAATTTTTGAACTAAATTGTTGGGGGAATTTATTTTTCTTCCGGTGACCATTGTTCATTACTCCTCAGCATTTAGTTATAAACATTTAATCCCTATGTTACTACAAATGTTGTAAAGATGTATGATTGCTATTTTAGATTATACTAGCATCTAGACTTAAGACCCTTATAATAGCGAAATATTAGTTTCAAATAAAAAAAACTTTTCGAACGTTTATGTTATATTTCTGGATCCAATTAGTTTCAACGATTTGGTGTGGCTTATAGAGATAATGGAGCCACTTCCATATTTCGTTTAGATTGGTCGAGTTCAGTTGAAGTTGTTGCTATTTTTCAAAAGAAATCAATAGCACATGTAAGGCAAAATTTTTGAGCAAAAATAGTGGTGCATATGAAAAAAAGTTTTGATTTCATTTAGACTTGGACGTATTTCAAATATAGTAGCGTAGGCTGGGGTTACTTTCTTTACTGAGGTCATCCTCCAGAATTTCCTAAACCTATTGGAGTTGTTACAAATTTACTCCAGTATGCGGTACTATTTATGGAATACCGTAAAAAAAAAAAAAAAAAATCAGGTTCACCCTTATTCGTGCAAAGCAACGAAACATTAAAAAAAAAGTATATTTATACAAGAAAAATAAAATAAATAATTCTTAGAATGACTCTTTAAAATTAAGGTATAAGTATAATTGACAAGTGGTAGTGCAGTATTCTATTGGACACAGGAATCCATGCAAATCCTGATTACGAGCTACCGCGACCAATTACCAGAGGAGCAAGAAGTTGAACGATAACAGTAACACTAACAGACTGGGGGCGGGAGGTGGTGGTATTGCTACCCTCCGAATTACATCCCTTATTGCCTCACCTATTTCATATTCCCAATCTCCCAACTTGGAACCAGCTTTCTTCCTTCATATTACTAAATCCGATTATCGTTATGAAAATAATTTATTAAGTGACATAACTAGGAGGGCATCATACTCAATACATCATAGAAGATATCTCATTGGCATTTGATGTTTTAAAAGAAATATTAATAAAAACCTTTTAGATATATATATTTTATTTTAAATCAAGTAAATTTGAAATGGAAAAATAATTTATTATGAGACATATGTCCCCTAAGAATAAATACTTGGTTCATACATTATGATTATTTGTCTAGCAAACATTTAAAAGTTCCAATAAGCAAAATGAAATTACACTGTGGTTTAGGCACTGCTTATAATGTTAATCAATATTTGCCTATTTATATTTCTCACAATGATGCGGAGGTTTGGTTATGCAATAAATGAAGAAATGGGTGATGTTTAAGGGAAAGAATGGATAAGGATTGACGAATATGGATGGAGAGAGAATTGCATAAGGAGGTTGCACCTATGACGAAAGATTTGTTAAAGGAGGCGGTTCCATAGGAAGGCCATCCGTAGGATGGGATCTAGTGTTTAATGAATGGATGGATGAATGAAGAGTTTGGAGATAAAGGATATAGGTGGTTTTAAGAACTTGGAATAGGAAAACACCAAGGAGGTATTGTCTCCAGGAGGTTGGTTGGCGTTTACCAACGGGAGACATGAAGGCCCTTTGGAAACCCGAAGATAAATCTTACGTATTTCAGTTAAATACTTACACTATTACTTAATAGTTAGATTGGTAGCCTGTTATGTGGTAATGACAATAATTCTGTGGCACTGAAGATCTCCTACAAGATATGGCTAAACTCTTTAAAAAACATCGATTATTTCATTTTTTATTAAAAATCACTTTGTCTATCCATAACTAAATTATTGCCACCAACAATTAATTAGAATATGTCGAAAACAGTTGTGTTGAACTTGACGCGATCTTAGCTGACTTCTGTTTTTTTTTCATTGCTTCTCATTGTCTGTAGATCATTCAAATTTATTTATTAAAAAAATGCTGCATTATCAATATTTAAAAAATAACTTGGAGGTACCAAGCTGCGAGGTAACAATCTAAATCCTACCTACCACAGCTGTATATCTAATGACTCTCTACCAGACATCCCAAACGCAAACCCTGGTTATTTTAGCGATTAATAATGCCGTCATCGTCGAAATGACGAGATGGTACATGGGAGGGACCGCAAACAACCGGGCGACCGCCGCAACCGCGGGACATGATGATTGATGATTATTGGAGCGGAGCAGAATCGAGATGAAATCATATTTTTGCAATATCAGTTAGCCATAAATTTAGAGCTTGTAATTAGCCGCCATTTATCAGGCAGGGTCCTCTGGTCGCGCTTCCTGTCGAAGCTCTAACGTAATTTTAATTACTTCTCAACGTTTTGGCCCAGTTTCCATTATTTTGTCCATTCATTTTTTTTTTCCAAAATCCAAACCACATTTATTACATTTCGATTTAGAAACAAATAGCAATATAATAGAGAGAAAGCAAATCCCTAAGACAAAGTATTTAATGAATACCTTAGAATCATTTATATATTAAGGCTAACCATGAGCGAATGTTTAACTGTGAAACTATCAGACATTGTCTGAAATCACATAATCGAAAAGAAAAAATACTAAACCATTCGAATGCTAATTTTTAAATACATTGATTTTATTGTTGTAAATCTTAAAACTGAATACCTTAAAGTATTTTAAAAACCTAAATTCGATCTATTGCACAATCGACATATGAATATTAATTTTATTGATTTGCCTCAAATTCATTTTTTATTTAATTTTCAAAATGGACACTACCAAAGGATAGGATTTGAAAACACATAAAATGATTTACTAGAAAGGATTAACCTAGATATGATTTTCAGGAGAAAGAATAAAATCCCCAAATTATCCGGTAATTTTTTTTAAAGCAAGGAGTTAGCTCTTAAACTTAAATTATTAAACGTGCAGGATGAGTATTATGCCGCAAAACAAGAAAAAATAAAACGGTAGACGATTTGAATTTAAAAAAGACTGTTACTTAGAAAATAAATTTACCGAAGACTTAGTTTTCTTTTTATGTTTAAACTGCATGTTTACATGAACACTTCAACAGCAAAAGATCATTGTCGAAAATTTATTGAGTAATTTCAAGGAAGTATGTGTGTAAATTTTGTAAAAATGTTGTATGTAAAAAAACATAAATAATAAACTCTTATGTCGACCTCAATACGTTTTATATATATGAGAAAAATTAAAAAGCTTGTACTTAAAATGTTACAGCTAATATTAATATTGTAAAATGTTACAAGTAATAGATTTTATTGCAGTGAATCTACTCAACTTTTCTTCAATTCACTCATAAACCCAAATTACAATGGGTAAAATACAATGTTTGTATCAACAATTGTAAAATCTTGCTATGACTAACATTTTTGTATAAATTACTTTTATTGCTGGGCAATCATCAGAAGTAAAGAAAAAAATTAAGTCTTACATATTTATTATTTTGAATAAATGAAGAATTTACTATTGATATATGCACTTTTAGAAGATTATTATTAGAAAATGATTATAGGAACATGTAATTTAGTAAAGTTTTAATTTTAATTGAAAATATGTATTTGTTAAACCTTTTCGGCAGGCGAAAAAGTTTTAAAAGCTAAAGGTTTGAAATAAATTCATTATGTTTTCGTTGCAGAATTTTAAACTTTATTCTCGAGAAGTGGGTACTATAAACTTTTGATAGAAAACTCCTCAAATCATACTCGAGATACAGATTAATCAATTAAAGTCTCCCTTTATATTAAGAATTTTACTATTTTTACGCCTGTTGTCTAAGTGGGATATCTAAAAGTTATGAAAAAAAAAAGATAGTTATAGAAGTTATTTATTTAAATTTATGAAAACGCAATATAATTTCATTTTATCTATTTCAATTAAAGAATTAAAAAAATATGTATTATTTTTTTTTTGGCGCCCTAATCTATTTTTTTAAATGAGTTTTAAATGTTTACGTAACAGTTGAGCTGATAGTTATAGACGTGAAAGTTTTTATTTGAGAGTATGAGGATTAATATTTTTATCGTAGATTGGCATTATTTTAAATATAACCTATAGGTCCGTAATATACCTAATGATTTATAATATTGATTGCTGAATTGTTATTATCTTTTACATCGTTCCAGACTTTATTATCGGACCATATTTTTTTTGTGTGTAATACCAAAACCGACGTGTAGAACCTGACAACATACAGCAAGCAGACAATGGAGGGGGAAACGTTCCCCTCCGGTAGGACAAAGATCCGCAGAGATAGGTGCAGATATGTCGGTCTGTATGTCAGGCAAGATATTCCATTAAGGGCTTTACTGTTCCTCCTCATTGTGCCCTACTGCTACCTATAGGCTTCTTCCCTAACATCTTACGTCTATAGGCTCTGGAGCACCGATAAAACAATAGCCCTTTAAACGTGGTTATTCCTTATAGAAGCTTGTTTATGTATCTTATATATGTTTAACACATACTTTTTTTTATTAATGGTTTTCTTATGGGGGTTACTAGGGAAAACAATTCCCGATTTAAAGGATCTCGATTCAGATTCTCTATCAGATGTATAATTTATTTTTTATCAATAATCATTGATAAATTGCTATATTGGTTATAATAAGGTTATATATGTTTTAAAATTACTCTATTAATTGAATTTATGTTGTTCTACTTTTGTTTACGCTATATAGTTAATGTTTTTACAATTTTACATGAATTATTAGGGCTACTATAATTTCTAGTTTATTGGTTTCCCAAAAGTAAATTTAGTTATGACTGAAAGTGTACTACTTGGGACTCCGTACTGTGAGCTTAATGTTTATCGCCTTCAGTTAAATATCTTTCTTAAGACATTTTAGTTTTATTTAAAGTTTCGGTAACGTTTACTGGTTCAAAGCTTTTCGGAATGGAATGTATTTTTTATACAAAAGGAGTTAGTGTTTTAAGCAAATAAGCTAGACGGTTCCCGCTCATTTTTAAACGATTCCTGAACTCACGATTTTCTTCTGGTCAATCTCGAAAGCATTGACGCTATTCCTAGAATTTTGATTTTTCCTTATATTCCTATTCTAACACTCAATGTCTTTTAACTTGCACGTTTGTCGATATATGTTAGTTGCATTCAGTATATGAATGTACATAACACGTGAAATTAAATCACTCCTTGCGCATATACCTCCTCATAGTTGAGAACTTTTTCAACATAAACCTGCTTAAAAAGTTAGAGTTTATTCTGTATTTTATTTATGGCAGCGTTGATTAAATTTAAAATCAGTGATTAACTAATACTTGTGTTAATCAATAATTTAATTTTTTTTTTTTTGCATCACAATAAAAGCAAGATTTTTTTTTCCGAACTCCATTTAAAACGAGTCTTAAGTTTTGTCGCTATTGAAAATGATAAAGTGTAGTTTGATGACTGACAAAATATCAATTTATAACTGAGAATCTGGGAGGAGGGATCGATTAAATACTTTGAATGGGGTGAAAATTGAATCTGAATGAAAAATTCCGATGGAAGTTCATTTATCAGATGGAAGGATAATAGTAGGCTGTCTATTGGCTATCAATGAAGGCTTCATAACATGCAACCTTACTCATGATGAATCACTCATCGTCCGTTATCTGTCTAGTAAATAAGCTGCCATTTAATTTTATACTTATTTATAATTTTTTATATTATTTGGATCGGATTATATTTTTTCACACACGGAAATCTGACGAATGTAAGGGTATTCCAAATTCTGGAAAAGCATGAAATTGTCAAGGATTTTTTCTAAGCTCATCAGAAAGTCAGTGAATTTTTTGAAGATGAAAAAAATAAAATATAAATTATAAAAATACCCTAACATAAAACGAATAGTGATATTTTACGTATCTTGTAAAGTAAAATCAAGGAATGTTATCTATTAACCATGAAAAGAACAGACACATTGGAAATTGAACAATTAAATGTGAATATTATGAAAAATATTTAAAAGAGTTGATTAATACTAATGATATAGGGAAAACATTGTCATAACTTTTAAAAAATATTATGAAAAGTCTCTCAAGAATAACCTTGTTGTAGTAAAATTCAGTGTTATTGTTTTTAATTTAGATTCCTACGCTTCATTCTTCTGTATGACTTTGTTATGATAAGTAGATTTTCATTATTTTTTTAATATTATTATATCATATTACCTATGTCGATAGCTCTAAAATGAACCCTAGAAAGCAGAATTTAGAAATTTGAACGGAATGCTCCCCGTATGATTAAAGGAACTAACTAGATTAAAACCGAAAAACGTGCAAATAAACGAGTAATAAATCCAAAATGTGCAAAATCGTGCCATGAAAACTAAAAATGTGCAAAGAACATCCTGCAAAACACATTAACTTTCAAGTTTGATTCATAATATTAATATATGAAAAGCTTACATTACGATGTTTGGAACAATTTAAACTCACTAAATGCTCTCTAAATTTATACAAATATACATAAAAAACTACTTTGATTGAAAATCTAAAATTGTACAACTATTGAAGAGCTAGGCAGAAGCTGATTATATGAACAGAATTTATATTCATATTATGAAGGTTGAAATTAAATTTTTCAAACTACCTCAATTTTATGTTTTTGAAAAAAGATGCAAATGCACTATATAGAAGAATTTAAAAATATTGTTACAAGAACAATTTTATTATTTAAAATTTCATATAGCTTGTTTTCAATTGTGAATTTACATACGAATACGAATACGAACCAAAAAACTAACTATAGACTATTCAAATAATTAAGAGATAAGTCAAGTAGAAGAGCTTTAAAAATATGTACAAGTATATTCAAATTGTTAAGATCAATGGATTTCTATAGGCCTTATTGATCTTTGGTCGGCCAAACCAGCCTTCTCCACGCTTGCCTATCTTGGGCTACGATTTCCAGTTTGTTGCATCTAGCTCTTTCGCATCTTTGTTTTTTGTGTCAATCCATCTGGTTTTTGGCCTCCCACGTGGTCTCTTGCCTACTAAACTGGCATTCATTGTTGTGTAGAGGCGTCCTAATAGATTTTTTCAATCCACAAGTCCCGCCCTATCTTAACCCCCTTGCCTTCATACCATGAGGTATTGACTGAACAGTTTCTGTAAGCACTGTTTGTTCTCTTCCATGTGTTAAGGCTCTAAATCGCAGACAGTTCCTTTGATCATACGGGGAGCATTCCGTTCAAATTTCTAAATTCTGCTTTCTAGGGTTCATTTTAGAGCTATCGACATAGGTAATATGATATAATAATTTTTAAAAAAATAATGAAAATCTACTAATCATAACAAAGTCATACAGAAGAACGAAGCATAGGAATCTAAATTAAAAACAATAACACTGAATTTTACTACAACAAGGTTATTCTTGAGAGACTTTTCATAATATTTTTTAAAAGTTATGACAATGTTTTCCCTATATCATTAGTATTAATCAACTCTTTTAAATATTTTTCATAATATTCACATTTAATTGTTCAATTTCCAATGTGTCTGTTCTTTTCATGGTAGATAACATTCCTTGTTCCAAATAAATAATTAAAGAAATCCTTATTTAAATTCAAATGATTTATAGAAAATTATTTATGGAAAAACAATTTACTTATTTTATGAATTTTAAGAGTTAATGATTTTATTAACTTTTATCGTAATTGTAGAATAGTTAAAATATTTTAGCATTGGCAAACCCTCTCCTGGGGTTGGTACCAGTTTAGTTTCCATGACGAGGTGTTGAGCAACAATTACTTTTGAGTAATCTTTCTGCTTATTTAATTGTTAAATATTGTGTCTGATTGTTAAGTCTTTTTACTATATGATGTATGTTTTTCAGATGTACAATAATGCCCTGATGGAAAATTGGGACTACAATGGCCCCTTTGTTTACTTAAACTTAAAAATAAGTTTCCGCCCTTTTGTATACCTTTTTTTTGTTTGTTTTTTTCTGAGAAATAGCTGTTTTGAAATGTACAAGGATTAATTTAATCTTAAAGTAGGGTGGTTAGTGAAAGTTGTGATGCGTACACCAGACTTTATTATTTCGTTTTGCACTTCGAACGAGATTATAGAAAAACTTAGATTAAATGTGTGTTAAGGATTGATATCATACCATACACAATTCTAATAAACATATATACTAAACGCGATCAATTTACGCTGGATTTGTTCGGAGTGAAGATCTAAATCACAATTCACAAAATACTGACTGTGATATTAAATCAAAGCAATTGGCTCTGGGTAAAGAGCAGTAACAGAACAATCGTCCCCTTGGGCGCAGTCGCTCCCATAAAAGTCCTTCCGCTTTTTGTCTATCTCGCCGGTAAACCGTTGTCAGTTTGGCATTTAGAGTTCTTCATTGGATATTGAAAATGAAATATATATTGTATTAAACTTATATATTCTTAAAAAAAAGTTGGGATGACCTATTGTTACTTTGATTCACAAACATCTAAAGCTCTGTCCATTTTGCAGGCCAATGTGACTCCCTTAAGAAAAAAATAAACAAACCTATTACCTAGAAGTATTCCTTTAATCAATCAACTTTTGTTTTTCGAAGATGATGGGTTTCATCGGTTGTGAAATTCGATCATTCCCGATATGAATATCTAGAAAAATATATAAAAGTTTTAACAATGATATTTTTTGAATATTATTGATAAAAAAAAAATATGCGCGGTTCTCCATTATTTTTTTATACATAGAATAAGAAAAAACACGCAGAAGGGATTTTAATGAACTTTATTACTGAAAGTTACAAAATATGTAATCACTTTCAGAAAATTAGGTCAAAACACTTTATTTTTTTATATCTAAAACTGTATTAAAAATACAAATATACAATTAAATTTTATGTTAGTTCTACAATGACATGTGAATAATCTACCCATTCATAGAACTCCAATAACATTTCTAGAGAAGAAACTCTCGAGGCCATCTTCTTTTCAGATTGGTTGGGAAGTTTATCATGGAAGGATTGGTATCTTGTTCTGGCTCAATCGACGACATATAGAACATTAAAGTCCTGATGGATGACATGATTTGTGACAAAGCAATGGTCACTAAGTGTTTTATGAAGATTTTGGATTGGATACGAGAGGAATTCAATGGTTTAGTGGAGCCCTCTAAGCTTAACTCGAGTCCAGATTGAACTTATTTAACAGTCTAGTAAGTGTTGCAATAGTCGGAACCGACAAGCAGTTTCTTGACATTTCAGTCTTGTGTGAGGATTCAAAGTCGGTAGGTGAATCTGTTTGACAGGAATAAGTGGGTTGTTATAACAGGATACTGCGCGACAGTAAGTCACAGGTTTACGACGAAGGTTAAATGTGATTTGGTGAGATTTATTAGAATGTATTTTAATCCTCCAGTTTTGACACTGTTCTTACTTTATATTAAATAAAAAATAATTTTATATTTGTTTTAAGTATAGTATTATTATAATAATATAATATTTGTATTAGGAATATTTAAAATCTCTGAATAACACTTTTAAAGGTAATAAACATTTTTTTCCTACAATATTCCTTCATAATTGTTTTTCTGAAAATCATTCAAAACTTCTGGAGACTTTACTTAATCAATTTAAACTTGAGGTATAATAGGGCTTATTTATAAATAAATATTTCAAATGGCTATTTATTGTCTTAAAGTCTTACAATGGGGCATTCTCGCAAAATGGTAGGTTTTCTGTTCTTAAAACATTAATTGAAATTTGGTTATGGTGTAATAATTAAAAAACTAGGGTTTCTTAAGCAACGGTTGGGAGTACAAAATTACCTATTAAGTAGGATTTCATGTTGACGTTTTAATGTGTAAAATTTTGTTAGATGGTCAATATTTCAGTCCTCAGGCACTAGGTTGCGCTTTTAAGAGCTGCCAGTTAGACTGAATCACAAGATTTTATTGTTTGAGTTTTATGTCCCAATAAACAGTGTTACTCGTTTAGACGATATTTATTACTAGTCATAACAATTTTACTTTTTATTTATATTTTAATTCTCCTTGGAAAACACTTTAATGCCATTGACCTACAGCGGACTGAGATAGAATAATGCTGATGGCATTGATCTACTTTTTTGGTACAGTATCCCTCTTTCAATTGCTAACGCTTTCTCCTGGAACACCCTTGATAATAAGATAACACACCTTTCAGGATGACAGGACTTGTCTCGACACTGTTTTGCAAGGAGATGACCGAGGAGGCATAACGAAGGCGACGTAGACTTTTAATATAGACAGCCCTGATATTGCCCGTGTCTCTACAGATGTCGTACGGTCTTCACTCGGGAGGCCCAATCACGCTCTCAGTATTTTTTTCTTGTTTCGTCTCGCACAATACGAGACAAGTGACGCATTTAATATTCCCGGACTACGGGAGGGTGCGCTGCCGGGGGTTGAACAATCGAAACTCCTAGGCCTGTCACAGCCCGGTTCTAATATCCTCCGCTGTGAGGGCGACTCTAATTCCTTGTCTTAATCCATCCTAACACCAAGAGTAATCGGCAATCTCATTAACGTGTTGTAAGAATAATCGATACAGATAGCTACGAAACTCATTTTGTTTATATTTTGTATCAGTGTGCTTTTAGGTCTGTTATGTTATGACAAGAGGCTTCAAGATTTTTAAGAGATCCACAGAAGGACCATATCTGCTAAAACCAGACATGACCATTCTCATTCATTGGATTTTCATTTATATACGAATAATATTGAGGTCATTGGGGGAGGAGCATCTTTTAAGAAACGAAAAAAATAATTCAAAACGAGGTCCTAAGAATCAGAGTAGATGCTCCATAGTTTATACAAAATATATTGACTCCCAGCTACAAGCTCTGCAAGGTACAATGGGTTATAACTTCATCTGAAAGACTGAACTCTAGACTAATTATTATTATTGTATGTTTATTTTATTTTTCAATATGTAAGATATTTATTTATTTCATTTATTCTATATTATTTTTTTTTATTCTGTCATTCTTCAGTTAAATATTAATCATTATATTTGAGATATACTATTTTGAATTTGATTTTTTACTATTTTTTTTTTATAATTATAATTACGAGGAGAAGATGGTTGGGGAGGTGCGGACACGTTGTGCCAACGTTTCGGCTAGAGTTTCTTCTAGCCTTCTTTAGGGCTAAGAAAAGAACAAGATAACAACTACAATAAGTATAGTAAATAAAAAATAAAATATAAATAGAATGACATATTATGAATAATTTTACAGAATAGAGTTAATAAAATGAAGTGATGAAAGAAGTGGGAAATAAGATGTATATATAGGTAATTGAAAAAGAGGGTAAAATAACATAATTGAGGAAATAAAATAAAAATGAAGTTATATAATGTAAAGAAGTATGAACATATTAGTTATTAATAATTTAAAAATTGAAATATGGAAAGAAAAAGAAAATTGAGAGAAAGAGAATATATGTAACCATAATAATCGATAAAGATGCAAAATATAAGTAAAGTTTAACAAAAGAAATAATTAGAAGAAAAAGAATTTTTTTTTTTGAAAACCACAATAATAATATAGTGAACATAACTAATAACGTAGGTAAGGAAAATGGAGAAAAGTGGAGAAAAGAAGGGGTGGTAAAATAAAGAATGGAAAAAAAGAAAATAAAACGAACCTGTTAGCTCTAACGCCTAATAGTATACTGCGCCAATAACGTACAAACTACGAATTAAAAAAACCGTTATTCGTGACCAAGTGTTTTATAAGAGGAAACGTTACGAGAGGGTAAAAAATAAATAGTACAAAATATTTAGAGGAGGAAAGCGTGTGAGAGGGTGACGAATGGTTTTTGGAAGAAGTTAAACTACATTTTTTGATATGATACAATATAATAGAAAGATAACATTTTTTTTTTCCACAGTATTCTTTTACAATTAATATCAGTCTACAAACTAAATACAAGCTTTTCAATTTATTCCTTTTTTTTTCCCCCCTCCATTTTACAACCATCATTTCATTTTATCAACAAATTTCCCTATATAACAAATATTAGAATATAAAAAATAACAAAGTAGTAAATAAATAAAACAACAAATAGGATATAAGAGGGGGACATCTCCTCCTCGTACGTCATCCACGGTCAATTATCTCTCATAATTATAATTATTCAATCTTTTTTTCACGAAAATAAACCCCAAGATTATCAAATAAGTTGTTAAAAATAAATCTAATTGTTATAATAAGCATAAGGAGCTCACCAGGCCGATGTGGAAAGTATAAAATATAAAAAAAAAATACTATATAGCTAAATGGATTGCTTTACCTGGCACGTTCATCTGTTTAAACATTCATTCCTTGTTTTTCCGTAGCATCAACTTCTTTATTTTAATACATTTATTTATTAATGAATTTTTTTAACAATTCATTATTGTTTTTCCTCTTAAAAAGTTACCATAAGATACGGTTATTTACATTTATACTTATATCTACTTCTTTCTTATTTATCTTCCAAAAAAAAAAAAAAAATACATGTACGTAAATGGTTACTCTTCTTTCCAAGAAATTAAAATATTTATGTCTGTGAATTAAGCTCTATAAAGCTTTATTACTTTAAGCCTCAATTACACATGACTGTTTTCTGACGTGGTGTTATTGTCAAGGAAATGAAAGAGCCGGAAAGTGAATCAGAGTGCTGTCCAAATCTTAAAAAGTAAAGCTAACCTTAAACAATTAACGGTTACTGTCGAATCTCTATTACTATTAGGCAGGCAAAAAACTCTGGATAGAACCAAATTCAAGTAAAAAAATAATTCAAACATAACGATAGGAGTATTCATGATCTTTCATTTAATGTGTGAAGTAGAGAAATATTTCCTTCATTGAAAATAATGGTTTCTTGATACTTTGATAGGTTAATTACTAGTAATTTGTGTTAGTTGATAGTATTAGGCGTTGTGAAAACCCTGATTAGACCAATTATTTGCTTACAAAACCACTTTCTTTCAGAAAAAAAAATATTCTATAGAAAAATTTTGAAATTTGTGTCTAACTTCTTTAAGCTAATTTTTAAATTGAATCCTTATTCTTCTGCCATCAACGAACATTTAAAAAAATATATTAGTTTGATATTTAATTTGCACATGTAGGATAGTCCCCTCTGGTTCTTAATACATCATATGTTAGCAATATTTCCCGGTCATTTACCTTTATAGTTGATTTCATTGTCTAAGCCTATACGGGTAACAAATAACGTGACAGTAGCTTTAGAGCTGAACGAAATAAACTGATTATTGCTGAATGGTAGTACATGAATTTGTTTACATTTACGATATCATAATAGGTCATGGTCAAACATTTGATGCCTAATATCTTTGTTTCTAGACCTTTCCCCTTGATAATTCCTTTCTGATAGTTCTCGAAGCAATATATCAAAGCTCCCTCACATTACCAACCCCTCAACTGCTCGACTACTTGAGGTTTCGACTTGATGTGAACAGGCAGCTGAGTTGGCATCTCTTCTCGAAGGGTCGGGGCCCTACCAACCCTCAGGAGGATACAGTTTTCTAGCCCTTTATTCATTCAATGTCACTCTACAATGCAATTTTCAAAATAGCTCTTCGGACATGACACTTATGTATTTCTGATGAGCTATATGATTCATTTTAAAAATAAATGGCTGAAAGCGCCATCTAAATTCCAAGAATTGTATATTGATCTAACTGTTGACATTCAGGAGGTTTTAAGGGCAGGAGATGTTTTAGTAACATTAAATAGCTCTATCAGAGATCTATAATTACACAAAACAAAACATACATGCACAAAACAACGATAACTAAGCCCTAGACAATTTGGCCATCAGTGTCATATAAGCACAAATATTTCGAGAATTCATATTGTCGAAATATTTTTTTAAATATTTATTTATTGCTATTTACAACTGTACATTATAATACATTTAGTAAATCTGATCTAAGTTAAATTGGAGTGTTACAGGCGAGTAGAGAAACTACCCATTGGCAGCACTCTAATCGAAATATTAGTGCTTATGTTCTGCAAAGATACGTTACAACCACTAATACCCACAGCACTTGTTTGCTATCTTTTAATATTTATCGAACTCGTCGGTTCGGAAAAATCACTTATATATAAAAATGTTAAAATATATTTTTTTTTTGGAACACTTCATTGAATATCTTTCTATTCATTTGAGATTAGAGAGTCAAGTGTGATTGAGAAAACCTTTTTTCATTATCAAGAACAAGCTTTATTCATTATAGCTATGACCTATCATGATTCATCCCAAAATTCGGGAAAAGAATCGAGTCTTTGAATCTGAGGCAAACTGCACTGGGTCGTATTTCATTACAAGATAAATGATTCTTTTTCACTATTAATCTTTTATAATCAGTAATCAACTATTACCAACGACTACATAATTAGATAAAATTCTATATATCATACATCTATAACCAATGTGTACAATCCGGTTTGGCATAGTGCAATTCACCTTCGATTATCTTAAATGCTTATCAGGTTTAATGGTGAAAAACTGTTGGTTAATATCATCAACCAAGTGGAGTCGGAGGATAGATGTACCAGGGAACAAAGTTTGATTTTAATTTTTTTTTTTTGCAGACTGCTTCGAATCGGTTTTTAGAATATTTTTTTAATTTATTTATTGATATTTACAACTGTATAAAAAATACAACGAGTAAATTTGATCATAATGACATAATGATATGATACAGGATGTAGAGAAACTACCCAGTAGTAGAACTCTAAAAACAGTTTACAATATAAGGTCACGAGGCCATCTTCTTTTAGTCGCCTCGGAGGATTGCCAGGAATGGAATAGGAAGCAAGGTTAGAAACTAGTGGGTTTGGGTGGTTAGGGAGTTTATTATGGAAGGAATAATATCGTGTATTTAGAATAATTAATTTTTAAATACTCGGTTTCTATTATTAATGTTGAAATGAATTAGTCAGTCGCAGGAATTGGACCAGATTCAGCTAAGAATCGTGCGATTGCTTTTTAGATTCTATTTTATGGGGTTTGTGACATAAGTAATGCCTTGTTTTATTTATTGACGATTAACACTTTCGACATTAACGCACAAATAACAGTTAATACCTTACATCATGTTGTAAAAGGGAGAGTAGATAGCACTGCGCTAAGAAGGGTTTTTTTAAAAAGGGAATAGCCATGAGAACTTGGTTTATCAACCAACCAAAGGGTCTGAATTGCATATACCCTTATCTGGTTTACGTTTTTATTGCTTTTTCTTTGTGAAATAATTATATAAACTATTTATTTAACCGGTAAATATAATTCAAGTTATAGCATTACGGCGTATAAGATGGGCATGTAAGGTTGTAGGGCTGAGTAACTAGCGTATCTCTAAAATGGTAATAAACACTGAACCAACGGTTAAACGTCCGAGGGATAGACCGAAACGTAGATGGGAGGATTGTGTTGAAACAGATTTAGTGGAATTGGGTTTGGGGGGCATCACTGGAAGGGTGTATGCAGAGAGCGTTTCGTGGTATCGGCATCGAACCCATCGGGTTCGTTAAGCCTTTATTATTATTATTATTTATTTAAACATTTGCACATTATTTATTGAATAATAGCCTTTATTGAACGTCAAGTAAAAAATATTGTAATTTTGTTATTATTCCATAAATTTCTCTACTGTCCTTTAGTACATCACTCTGCTATTTAACAAACTGAAGTGACATAGCAAGAAAATCAAATATCTAGGGATGATAAGATAGTTGAGATTAAACACATAAAAAGTTAATATTAACAGTAAACAAACAAAAAATTAACTAAACTACTTTATTAGGTTAAAGAAAAGAAAAGGTTCGGTCAATATACGTTGCGCAAAAAAATTAATATTATTTTTTACACCAAATGATATATTTAGAGAATACTAGAATAGAGGATACTAGAGTAGCTAAGAGATGTAAGTCCCGATTACTAAGAGAATCGTCCCAAATTCCCCTAAAAAATTAATCTCGATTTCTGACTGATCCATTTGAACAACGGCTCCTCCTCTTAACCAATAAATGCTGTTATCCTCTGATTCTTTAGAGACATTTACTACTCTACTATCAGTTTGAACTAGAGCCTATGGTTCGATACCGGCAGAGAGCCCTTCGTGAAGATGGACCTTTAGATAGGGTACAGGCGAAGAAGAAAGGGTCCTCATTAGTGGATAGTCATTAAGGCGTGCTGGGGAAAGTAGTCTTCCTCCATCCGACTGCCCTTTCAGCAACAATAATCTTATTTATAACCCCCCTCTCCTCCCCACGCTTCTAGGATATTGTCAATTATATTACAATAATAAAATGTAATGAAAATATTATGCTTTGAAAAAAAAAGAATTGTGTAGTGCACATATCACCCAGCTTTCAGTTACCATCCTATTTTGAGTTGAAACAGTCTCTCGTTTCAAATTCTTTATTATTTAAAAAAAAAATACTTTTTATATGTTTTCATAATTCTTATGATAGTAACCAGAAAATCAGTCATTATCACCGCGATAAAATTTTTAAAAAATTCCTTCTATAGTTATTTATAAAATTCTTTCATCGTTCATATTGATGCATTATATTTTAATTAACAATAAGAAGTGGTTAACTATTTAAAATAAACAAAATTCAATTTACCTTATAGGAAATCTTTTATGAAAATTTGGCATTTAATCCCTCGGACTATATATATGAAAACAATAACTCCCTGATATTTAAGATAACTTAATTAAACATCGATATAACTAATATAATCGTAATCGCTAGGACATTATTTTTAAACAAATGTTGAATCGAGTAAAATCATAGTATAAACTGGTACTTCCACTAAGGCAATTTAAACGAAAAAGTTGCTGTGACATCCCAAGAATCAATGTTTCTTTAATAAATAGTGGTATAAAATAACGTTTAATTGTACGTTGATATGACGAATGTTATAAAAAACGCTAAAGACTTTTTCAAGAACATTGTTGAAAATGTAAAATTAATAATACGGTTTATCGACTTGTTCTGTAATATTTCAGTGATTTTTTTTTTTCGGTTGGCTCTATAGACCACCCATCTTAACCTACTTGCCTTCATATAATGAGATATTGCCTAATCAGTCTCGGCGAGCAGCACACTGTTAGTTCTTCTTCTAAATGAGTAATTACAACTAGAAATAAGTCAAATTATTTTTATAACTATGACATTAGGTTAACTATTTTAAGTAAACATAGTTAAATGTCATTAGAGGAAGTTTTTATGAAAATTCTGTATTTAAGCCATCTCAAAATAGAATGAGACCTATCTAATATTAAAGATCTATGAATTGTACTTGACGAGTATAGTCAAAATCGTTTCATATATTTTTAGGAAAATATTTAAAAACATATGAAATAGCTGCTGTTATATTCCAGGAATATACCTAACTTTTTTTTCGTACCTTTCTGTGAATTATTTAATAAGCAAGTATAAATATAAATAAGAAAAATATATACAATTTTGTGCTCAATCCTGCTTTTACTTGTAGGCATTCAAAGGTGTAGGTCAATATCTATTTTTCATACCCCCTTTATTCATTTAAACAAATACAAATATAAAACCTCTTTTTGAGAAAATGGTAAAATTTATGTCACCAAGTGAGAGCACTTTCAGTAAGTGGGCTTTACCAAAAATGTTTCTGTAACATCCCAAGTTCATGCATATCCTAAGTACGTTTTTTTAAAAACCGTAAAACTATTTCTTTTGGAGTCAGGTTGACTATCACACTGACCATATTTCGAAAGATCGTTATTTAGATTCAGAGGGTCTTAGAACCTGTATTTTCGTTTAAAATTAGGTTTCAAAATATTTCAGTAACGGTCCTATTATTACATTGAATCAAGTATGACAGCTCAAGAAAGGTTTAAAGTATTTAATTAAATCCTTTTAAACTAATTTATATTTAATATTTACTCAGAAGATACTAAATTCATCATTGACTTGTTAATAGCTTATCTCATTAATATATAAATGTTTCCAATTCAGTTCCCATCAGCTAGAGGCCGAAATACAAATATTAATATCGCTTTGGTAGGCCAGCCAGGTTGGAACTGCTAAGTAAATTATTTAAACGAGATAATATTTAGATCCTAAACCAAGATATTGATTATATTGGTGAATGTTCGGGAAGTGATAAGTATCATAAGATGATTTCAAGCCGATTATTCATAAATGATGTATTTAAAAAAAAAGTCGGTGATGAAGACGGACTGTAGGTGTATGTGTTAGATGTTACGATTTATTATGGTTGTTTGAGAAATAACATTATTCTAGAAAAAAGAAATCTGGTGCTATGCGAATATCACAGAAATTTAACTTACCAAAGGCGAAAATTTAAAACAATAATTTTTTTTTCTGTTGCTATAATGACCATATGCTTAATTGAGGATTTCTCTAAATGTTAATAACGAATGTCAATTGAACTGCTAAGAATTCGAAAGGTTAATAAAATATAAACTAGCTGTACACCAGAGGTGGACAAAAATTACTAATTTACTAATAGCCATGGATATGACCCTTATTCATGAACGAACCATTGATAAATAAGTAAAGTATCCATGACAATTTCATCTATTAGGTTGAGATGTAGCTAATTTTGGCCCAACATTGTGGTGTACATATGAATACGATCGGGAGAGATCGGACTCGCCTTATAACTAGGGATGGGATATCGAAAGAAAAATATCGATATTGATATCGATATCGATATTGATATCGATATCGATATCGGATAGCAATATCGATATCGATATTATATCGGAACTAAAATATCAATATTTTAAAATATCGAAATATCGATATCGAAAATTTAACGAATTAAAGTAATGATAATTATAAATTGATAATTCCATAGCAAGAAATAGGAAGACATATTTTATGTCATACCTAATCTATATACATAAGAAACTCTTAATAACTATGAAACAAAGCAGCACCACGACAACCATAACAAATATAAACTAAAATATAATTGTTTTATTGAAGAAAATTTAAAAATAGAATATCGATATATTATTTTGATAATTACATATTTTTTTCGATATTTTACATTGTTGTAATATCGATATGGAATATAAACAATATTCGGATATAGGTTTATGGAAAAATCTATATTTTGTTTAAAATGACTAAA
>NW_027114676.1:930451-949423 GCF_000696795.3 Halyomorpha halys | reverse complement strand
CGAAATGAATATGATGAATAATCAATATTAAATATCGAAATACTATTATTTTAATACTGATTCTTGTTACTACATTTTTTGTATTACTGCTAACTATTCAAAATGACAAATTATTTCAAACATATAAAAATAAAGGTGCTTGAGATTTTTTTTAAATTCGTCATTTAACCCTTGTTGGACTATTCCTACGAGGATTAGACCAATCTTATATTAAATATCACTTTATTTACATTCAATTACAGCGTTCAGATAAAATCCTAGCCGTTTTTAAAGAAAATCCTAAAAAAAAGTGTGTAATCGATTAAAAAGTGGCTCTTGCTGGTTGTTCAATTTTAACGAAAAAGTACCATACAAGTTATAAACATGCCCATAACATGTAATTTCACTTTCCGTATAAATTTTCAGTTTTGAACGAGGCTGTTGACATACTAACACACCCCAATTTACGGAATTCGATTATTCGAACTTTCTTATGGAAAGTGAATTCAAAATTTTTCCTTCCAATGTATTCCATATAGTGAAAGTAAAAATTCATAAAAATACAATTTGTGTAATATTGTAGATTATTATTTGTAACATTTTATAAAGTTAATTACCATTCCATGCAAATCAGTTTTTGCATTAAAGAAAAATAGAGATCTAAGTGAGAAGATATAAGAAGAAATGAAAAGGTAGCACCTCCTCGCTGTAAGTGTAGCATTCAGGTTGACGGGATCATAAATTATTTTTGAATCAACTCAGTTAATTAAGTGCTAATTAGTAAAATCGATTAATCACTCGGAGGCTGTATTGCCGCTGGCATCGAAAACTTCATCGTTAGGGTGCCGGGTTGAACAAGTCGTGTATCAGGGTATTTGTGCGAACGTGTGTGTAAAGTACATGATTGATAATTTATAAGATAACAGAAATCCTTGGAATAATAATATTTATTTTCATTTATTTATTATTACGAATAATAGTTGTTTTTTCTCAGGTTGTCATTGGTAGATACAATCAGCAATTTTTTTCTATCATTTATATTTTGTTATTTTTTTAAAATTATTTATTTAATGTAATTTACAACTGTAAAAAATAATACAATAGGTAAATATGTAGTATGTTTCATATACAATTGAAAATGTTGGGAAGGAACCACCCATTGGTGGTACTTCAAACATTAATTTAAATTAGAAGGTCCCGTGGCCATCTTCTTTCAGACGCCTCGGAGGATTATCAGAGATTGTTAAGGATGAAAGAATTAGAATTAATGGGTTAGGATGGTTAAGGAGTTTGGAATAAAAAGACGCATATCTGTTTTGGGGTCAAATCTGCAACGAATGGGATTTTAAGGTCTTTGTGAATGAGTTTATTTGTGACGTAATAAGGAGCATCAAGGATTTTACATTTTGTTATTTAAAATTCCTTTTTATAGTTTAGATTAATTAAAATAGATATTTAGATAATTCATAAATATGCACGTAATCCATTTTTGGTAATGTTGATTCAACTAAGATTTTTTTCAACTTATTAGATAATTAAATACCTTATATTAAAGACTAGACAATTTTTTTTCGACTATAACGAACGCACTGGTGTACAATTTTGTACATAGGCTGAAAGATGAATCCCTACAAAATAAAAACATAAAGAACAAAATCGTTCCCCAGGTTGAAATAAATATATATTTTTTGTTTGGCTCTAAAGATATAGATTTTGGCCGCTCGAACGAGCTTTTTTTGATTTTAGCTATACATTTGGTTTTTGGCCTCCCACATCGTCTCTTGTCAACCAAATTCGTTGTTGTATTGAGGAGGCCTTATGGATTGCTTCGAGCCACACGTCCCACCTATCTTAACCTTCTTGTCTACAGTCAACATATCATGAGACATTTACTGACCCCGTCCATCCAAGTAGTTTATTATCAGTTTTTCTCCTCCATGTGTTAAGCCTTTTATCCCAGACATATATGTGTTTTTGTGTATTCTACCTACCCAATAATCAATATCAGTTGATTTATTTTGCCAAGGGGAGTGGGGCATGTTCTTGGAGAATGATTTTCCTAACCTAATAACTAATAAAACTACCCGTTTTGCAAAGATTATGTAGACGGGTGGAAAAGTTCCCTTTGGCCCAGCCCTTTTCAACCTAGGGCTAAGAAGAACGCTTCTTAGAGAGCTAGTGGACAGAGAAGGCGCAACGAAGGAGGACAACGAAGACAATTTCTTCACTAATTAAAAATTATTTTATTATGTTACGTTTGCAACTTTCGAATGGTATAAATATATAAATTACGGTTGGTAAATAAATAGAGGTTTTTGTAAAGATAAAATTCTGAACATATTTTTTTTTAATAATTTACAAAGATAAATTTTTTCTGTTGTAAAAATAAAACCTCAGATTTTAAATCCCCATATCGCAGCCCTCGAAGAATGGTGTCTTAATTGGAGGATTAAAATAAATTCCAACAAAGCCCATCAAATTACCTTTACCCTACGCCGTAAACCTACTGACTGCCCTACAATATACTTCAATAATGTTGCCCTTACCTCTGTAGTCCGCTACCTTTGACTACATCTGGACAAACGACTAACCTGGAATCCTCAAACAAGACTGAAAAGACAGGAAACTGCACGTCGATTTCGACTATTACAGCATTTACTACACGAACGGTCCAAACTTCCAATTCATTACAAAAGACTGATATAAATGACAATTATAAGGCCTATCTGGACATACGGCGCTGAGCTTTGGGACTCCACTAAACCTTCGAATTGCTCTCGTATCCAATCCTTACAATCCAAAATCCTTCGTAAAATTCTAAATGCTACCTACTTTGTCACAAATAATTAATTCCTTAATGTTCCATCTGTAACCGATCTAGCCCGAACCAGATATCAATCCTTCCATTATAAACTCCCTAACCACTCAAAACCACTAGTTTCTAATCTTGCTTCCTCTTTTATTCCGGACAATCCTCCACGTCTGAAAAGAAGATGGCCTCGAAACCTAATATTGTAAAAATGTTTTTAGAGTGCTACCATTGGGTAGTTTCTCTACATGCTTATACCATACCATCATGATTTCCACATATTTACTTGATGTATTTTATGTACAGTTTGAAATATCAATAAATAGATTTAATAAAATAATAATAAGATTTTAAATCAATTGATGAAATATATATTACAGCTTGATTTCCATAACTGATTTCTTTCTGTATGTTTTGTATATTAATTTACTAATGTTACTTTATTCTGCTATCTTTATATTCTAATATCCTGTACGATATAGTATGTATTTATATACTTAGGAATGGCATAGACTAGAAATGCAAGAGCCTGATGCTTGAACTGAGATTTCTTAATATCGGTAAAAGCCCGAGGATAAGCAGACGGGGTGCTTCGGGCTTTTAAATCAGAACCGGAATGAAAGGCAGCCCTCTGAAACAGACCGCTCTGTTTAAATTTCTTTTTCTTTCTTCTTTTTTTTTTTTTTTTGATCTTCTAACACAAATAGAGGACTTTGATATGAAATAAAAAAAAGTTTCACCTTATTCTAGGCAGACTGCCGTGAGAAAGGGAACTTGTTTCGGTAATAAGTGTAATTGAGAGTGAACCAGCCCGCCAACTTTTCGTATAAAAGGAACTGCTAAATGCCTGGATACCGCCTACCTAACAGCCTACAGTGTTCCCTCGCTTGCATTTGCGAGCAAGGTTTTTAAAACAATATTTTTCAATAGGATACACCTCAACGCGATTGTTATACTTATTTTATTTTAAACTATCACAGGATGTGTATAAGTTTAGTAATTGAAAATTATTTCACTAATTTTATTTTATTTATTATATGGAACGCTTTTAATCTATCAAGAAAAAATAATAATCTTTTCAAGATATTTTTTCGTTTCAAGATTCGTAACTTAACCCATCTCGTATCTATCTAGTTAGCTGGCTATATTATAGCCATATTATATATATATATATATATATAATTAACTCTCTCATCTCCTCCTCCCCTTCTGGATCCACAAATGTTTTCAATTGACGAGAACGGTCTATCCAATTTTTTCATCGAATCAGTGAAATACTCGATATAGTAATAATATGTAATTCAAAATGGATGTATCGGGATTAAATATTAATCCGGTGCAAATTGAGAGGACTCTGGAGGAAATGGTAAGTAATCCTGAGTGTTAGAAGATAATCCTCGCTGCCTGCGGAGATAACCGTTACCATTGCCAGTATCCAATCCCTAGTACGGTCTTAGGCAACGTATTTTTTACCCCCTGCCCTTCTACAAATGTTCGGCGATTTCCTCCCCTAGAAGGGAAAAAAATCGTCTGTAGGTTTCTTACTACCAGGAAGTGGGAGCCATGCTCTTCGCCCGATAAATTTGTTTCAATTGAAAGGAGACTCTGATATTTGAGAGGTTAGAGATGCATATAATAATCATTGAAGTTTTTTATTTTGAAATTAATAAAATCAGTTAATTAATGACTTCAGTAAATAAGAGGATAATTTTCGTGACAAATAATTAAAATGGTATACATATTTTTTTTTTACTTATTTACCACTAAAGATTGGGAATCAATAAAGAAATTCATGTATGTATGCAAAAAATAAAAAATATTTATGTCCTCGGAATCTTTCAGAATTCTTTGTAGTTACGTTTTGGACATTAGCAAACAACTATGGTTCCATGCCTGTCTGCATCCCTTTAGTAAAACAGAATAATTTCGAAAATAATAAAATTCGAATTAACAAAATTTAGCGTGATTTGAAATCGCTTGAAAATAGTTTTCATACACCATTTATTTTAAAGACCGATTCAAAGCAACACAATTTTAAAATCAATTTAATCCCATAATACATCAGTTTTCCCCTATGCTTTCATTGCATCCTATTTGGATTTTCGTTTTTTTAAGCAAAAATACAAAATTTCCCTTAAATAATGTTGCTAAGTGAACAATTTGTAAACAATTGTGCTAATTCAGTGAGGTGAATAATTTTTGATTATACGTATTTGTTCTTATCAAAAGGTAATTTCGTCTGGTATTCAGTGTGGTGAAGGTCTAGCTGTAAAAAAGAAGATATTATAAACCTCAATTATTAAAAATATGATATGAAATAATTGATTGAAATTTTAATCTTATTTATTGTAAACAAATTTGTCCCACAACCAAAAATTACTATAAAAAGAACAAAAATAAGTAAGATCTTATATATTAGTTTTGTATGTTAATTTATACTTTATTTTATTATATTATAATAAAGAATAAAAGTAATGGAAATGATTTGATTTTTCCTTGAAACAATATAATTTTCATATTAATTATTTAAAGTAATCCTTGAAAAATACCTGTTAGAACAAAACATTATTTAAACTAAACAGTATGATAAAATTTATTTTTTTATTTAAATATTCCAAATTATGGAAATGGGGAAAAAATGCATCAACTGGAACCCCGACCGACAGTCACATGTTGGGCATGCGGAAGCCCCCCCACACCTGGGGCTGAGATATGTGGCGACGGCACCCAGGCCATATTAAAAAGCTCACTGATGACTCCGCCAAAAATGCGTGGCTCTTGCAATTAATATTCCATCGAATGGAGATAGCAATTAGCATAATACTCCGCTCCTGGAGGGAATTTAATAAAGGACCTGGATAGGGGAGGAGAGAGGAAGTCCTGCCTTCAATCAGGAGCAGCATTTGTGTCATAGCTCCACCAGTTCATCCCTTCCTGGTAATTATTCAAAATGGCACGCGTGGAGATTGCTCCCCGATTATCAGCTAGTCCTGTCACCCTTGACATGTCGCAGCTGATGTCAAGGTTCGTCCCCTATCCTCGGGGTGCTCCGTTCTGGTCCCAATCAGGGGACCGTCAGATTGTTTTCATAAAGCAGCTCCCTGTCTTATCTTGGTCCGAAAACAGGAATAAACGACGCTATGATGAGAATTAAATTACAAAATTTCAAAGAATAGGTTGCATTGAAAACATCAAATACCGGACTAATATTACTGCTTACAAAATATCAGAAAATCGGAAAGAGAAGTTGATACAAGATATAATTTTTTTATATCTACTCATATATTAGAAGTGAGAAAAGTGGAATATGAAGATTTTAAAACTTAAGGGGAGGTTATATTAAGATTTTTGGTGAGGAATTACAGCTCATTCTGTTAAAAACTAGCCAGTTAAACGCACATCCAACTATTTGAAATTATTGCAGTCAGTAATTAATTAATTATTTATGATAAATAATTGCAGATAATATTATGACTTAACATAATTTTGCTCTTATATAAAATAAAATGTCTTTAAGATAGTCCATTTGTTGTTCTTGTTTACTGGCGTAAAACCTTATGGTCATTAACGTCAATGGTATATTGCGCATCTAAAGTATTAGAAGAGATTTAGTCTATATTATAAAAAATAGTACACTCACGCCCGCAAACGCACATACACATGTACTAATACACTCATATGCATGTCCAAAATGTAAAATAAAAGAATTATTGCAAATTGAAAATAGTTCTACGATTTAGAAAGGAGAGAGAGTTTTCTTAAATCCGTCATGAAAGACTTTTTATTGAAAAGCTGTCGATTCTTATTAATTTTGTCGAAACCAGTCACTAGATTTAGAAAAACAGCAATTTTTGGATATTGAGAACAATATTAGTGACTGGATCGACATGAACACATTTTGTCTACTTTTTTTACCACAGATTTGGTATTCTTTATAAGAAAAGTAAAAAAAAAATTTTGTTTATTAACATATGAAGACCATGAATAATATTTTATGGGCACATCTATGGGACACTCTCAGTGCCTTCTTAAACGATAACTCCCTTTATTTACATATATATCAGTTTTATTATTGCTTCGGTTTCGAGTCCTGCTTTGGCTGACAAAAACCGTTGACTTTAATAAAGAGTTCCGTAACGAAGTATGTTTAGCAGAAAGACAAGCAGGAAATCACTTTAGGTACGCCTCCCACGGTTAGATATGGAGATTTATATTCTTGGCCTATCTGACTCCTATTGTATCGCCACCCTTTTTCTTCTTCCCCTCATCACCCTCCAGGAAGTGCCCTGATACATGGGCCTATGTGTTAGGACGTTTTAAAAATATTTATTATTCTGGCCCCAGTCCTATTTGTTCAAACTTGTCCACAGCTACTCACCATAGATTCAGGGAAATTTAGATCGATACATACAGTGACCGAAAAAAGTATTTGCACACTTTGTCTTTTCTTCGTATAATGAATTTAAATAATAATAAAATAGTTCGAGGTTCCTTAGCATAAAGTGCAATTAAAACTTGTTAAAAACAGTATAAATTAAATTAAAAATATTGATCATAATAAAAATGTATTTAAACATAATATAAACACAAGGAAAAAAGTATTTGGACTCTGTTTGTTTACTATGTGTGCATATAACAATGACCTTCATTTATTATTTTATTGGTTCTAATTATAATTTTATGACGTTTAATTGTCCTCCTTCGACTTTTTCATAAATTATTTCTCCTTTACTGTAAATTGTTTTATTAAAATGATTTTTTAATGAAATATTCAAATTGTATCAATCCAAATAAGTTGTACTAATTTAAGTATTTGTTTGTGTTTTTTTAATATAACATTTTTTAATAAATAATTAGTTATATAATGTAAAAATCCTTAATTAATTTATTTTGTATTTTCTTATGTTTAATGAGTTCTTATAGAATTTCCATCTTCATGCTTAAAAAAATAAAATTTAGGGATTTTTCGAATCCCATGATATATATTTTAATTTTAAATTCCTTCGAACCCTGATACATAACTATTAATTAAGCTGAAGTTCTGAAAAAACTGGACCGAATTTTATCTAAAATATTTTAATATTGTAAGTTAAAGAATTTATTGGAGGTGCTCTATCATTTAAAAAAAAATATTGAATGTAAGTTAAAAAGAAATCTAGTTTAAAAGTATGCACTGTGAGAATGATCACAAAAAGGTTTAGTAAAAATAATTAAATTAAGCTCAATAAATTACCATTTTTTTACAATGTATGCATTAATAATTAAATTGAATATGAGTAATTAATAAAAGTATTTAATAAAATTTAGCTATTTTGTTGTTATTGATGAAATTTCTCTTATGCTTAATTTCAAGCATATCTCTGTAAATTTAATACTTTTATTTGGTTTCAGTTTATTTGTAACATTATAATTGAAACAAGGAGAACATAATACTCAATAATTAATAAGGTAACTTATTAATGCTGATTTGGGCAGAATGCAGCGAGACAATAGGAATCTCGTTATGCAAAGTAGCTTGGCATTTTCAAAACAAGAATATATTAACAGCCCTCTACCTTTTCATTATTGGCCATGCCTGGGCTTTTTCTGGCTTTGTATTTGTCTGATTAGAAAAAAAAAAAGAGGCCTGTTGATTGCAATCCTGTTCCTGCATTTCTCTGTTGGTTCGCTTCATCCGGATCACAAAAAAGCAACATTATTGGAAAAATTCTAATATGGCCCATTGAAATATGTTTCTGAATAGCGAAAATGGAACTTTGTATTACCTTCCTTCTAGTTTCTGTCTACCTTTAGGTAAAACTTCTAGAGGAATATCTAATACACTCTAGAGTTACTAGAAAAGACAAAAAAGTAGAACTTAATTGTTTTAAGCATTACTTTTAATTAACAGTTAGAATTTTCGGGGAGTAGAATTGGAGTAAGAATGCCTTTTAGCATTATAACTTTAGTGCTGTGCACGTCCAAAACTATCGAGTATTAATTGTGATATTCAAACAACCTTTTTTTTCTTTCGTCTTGGTAAACTGGTGTGTAAAAAAAAAATTCTCAATTTTATTTATAACAATCCTATTTATATTTTTATTTTCAAAACTATAGTAACATTTTTACCATTTTTTGTGGCAACAAAGTTTTTTCTTCTACATCCTAGTCACGTTATTAAGATTATATAATTTCGTAAATACTACTCCTATAAGTATAATAAATCAGTAATTTTTTCTTAGACTTTTTATCTCGTATTTTCAATCTCTAGAAAGATTTGTGGATTGTCATTTTTTCTTTTATCAATGATTTACAATTTCCAATTTTTTTCTTAACCACCTTGATTAGTATTTTAATTTCCATATTTAGTATGTCATTATATGTTTTTGTTCTAAAATTATTTTTATTTCAATTTTCAGGTAAGGAACCTATTGTGAACCTTCTACCTATTGTGAACCTATTGTGGTATGTTAAATTTGAACTACAGTAGTTTTATGTCACTAATAAAAAGTAAATTTACAATTTATGATAATCATAAATATAAAAGATGTATAAAAAAAATCATAATTTATTTAGTTAATAAAACATATTTATTTTCTAATTTTCATATTTTAGGTTGTCTTCTTTATGATTATAATTGAAACTATTTAAGCTAGCATCCAACCCTTCTTGTCTTTCCTGTCAGATCGAGACCCCTAGATGAAGGAGAGGGTGCCTACGTTATCGACTGAAGGGCCTATACCAAGCCCTACAACCGACATGAGGATTTTGTCGGTGTTTGAGAATGCCATGAATGTATTATGAGGAAAAGCTGTGGTTGCTCCCAGTATTAGAGCCCCAGCTTAATAATCTTACATCAGCATACGCTGATTACGTCTTCGGGCTTAGGGGAAGGGTGGGTTAGCAGGACATGATGGGCCTCCGATGTGCATCATTGCATTTCCATGCATAATGCATCCAGCCGGGAACAACACTATCTCATAATACCCGTTCTCTTGACATATAGTTTATAATTTGCCGATTTAAGAATATTTGGATTTTTTTATCTATTCTAACTAATAATTTTTAATAAAAACCCAATCAAATTCCGTCAAATTATTTCGATACGATTTTTACCCTTATTTTACACCTCACTGTACTACTCGCAACTATAAAATGTTTTCAATTTTTTTATTTAGATTCGAAGTTATAATTACTGTATTCGCTGTCATTCCAACTATATTGTCTTTATAATAATTTGTATTAGAAATTAAAAAGAAAATTAGGCCTAAAGTTCAAATTAGTTTCAATGTTCTTTCCCAGAATAAACATCGTGGGGACAGACCTTTATCTGTGGGTAAATATCTCACATTTTGCCCGCCTCATTTATTCTGTACCAGCATATTCCAACATCGTTATTAATTACTTTCAGTACACCTTAAAATTATAGACATTTTATTTTTAAAATTAAGGGGCGTAGCTGTCATGAAAAAAATTGTATTAAAAAGATTACTCGATAAAAACTATAAATTTCTTTTGTCAGAAACATTCAACTAAAAATCCTTACTTTTGAAACGAATAAAAATGTTTTAGGGTAAGATTGTCATTGACCACTGCCATGGTGAGAACTATATGACATCATGGCAGTAATGACGCGCTAGGTCCGGCATGATAATTGAGAATACATGTAGCGGCAGTAAAGTTACTTTCAATTTAAAGGCAGTCAACACGGTGACTTTTTTTAGTTGCGGCAAGAACTGTCGCAGGCATTGTGACGGTTGAACTCTATAATATTTGGCATCATGATAAGATTTACTGTTATGACAGCAGAGTGCACTAGATATAGTATGATAGGTGACAGTTACGGCAATTCAGCTACTGTCCCGTCCAAGTTCGTTCATCCGATGTGATTTTACACCCACAATAGGAACTGCTATTTTGTGAACTGTATGGCAGTTACCGTCATGATAACATTTACGTTGCTGCGATGTTGAACGTAAATGCTTGTTGCTGCGATCAAGTCTAGCGTGGTAAACGTCAGTATCTGTCACGGTTGTTAAGCATTTAATGGTAATTTATTTTTTTATTATAACTTATTTCATTAAAAACTTTGTGCTTACCATCTGGATGATAAACTTTGTATACGCCACAGGTACAAAATTACAAAATCCTGTAATAGATAGTTCAGTGTATTTCAATAGAGAGTCATCAGAGTGCTCATCGATGACAACCTTTATCTGATTTAATATCTGTCGAGAATATCGAACATCTTCATAATCCACCAACACAGATGCCCTCAGCTAAAAATGTTGTTTTGTACTGTTTTGATTTGATTCGCACCGTGGGATGCCTGAGGGTTCAATATTTCTTCCATTTATTTAGGTGGCCAAGATATGCTGACGTCAAATTCTAAAGTCTCTTAAAGTCTCGTTATCCATATCCTTCTTACCTGATGTTCTTTGTGCAATGAATTTTGATGTAGATGGAACTGTCCCAAAGTTATCCCTTCAAACTTCATATTTTCAGAAAACGTCTTATATAAGCAAGTATTTAATTTGAAATGTAATAAAACATAGAGTAATAATAGATTATAAATATTTATTTTAAAATAGTTTCTAATAGTTTTGTTACTCAGATCTGCGACTTTAAGAGCAAATACTGACATGACCAGGGGCAATTGAGAATAGGAGAGGGGTCGTCGAATCATGTTAATCAAGATAAGTACCGAAGGGGTAGTTACCCATGTTAATAATTCAAAATAGTTAATATGCTAATGAAATTAAGCGTTTACTTAGTTCGACAACGGAGATAGGGGAGCTGGGACATCCCCTGTTTCAATGTGTAGGGGAGACGTCTCCGGTTCGTGGGGACGGTAGGCTATCATTCGCCTGTACCGGAGGGGAGAACAAGAGGAGTAAGGTGGTCCCTATTTTTGTGAAAGTTAAATAGATGACTTTGATATTGCTACTGATATAATACGCCCTCTCCATTTATTATAAGCAATAAATAATTAATTTCAAGAGAAATATTAAATTTTGTGTCGCTAGGAAATACATCTCAAAAACTTAAATATATGAGTACCGTAAAAAGACGATATTGTATTTTCAAATAAAGAGAGAAATAAGAAATTAGTGAATTGCTTCAGACTTAAAATATAATTTTTTTTTGTTGGAAACCCATAATGTAATAATACATCCAACTTGGTATGATATCGTAAGTACAAACACATAATTACTATAACATTATAGATAATTTATCAAGGGTTATCAGCAAAATAAATACAACAATAATAAAAATATTGTCAGTAATAAATAATCGATAAATTTTTGTAGATAATGATTTTCCACTATTTATTAGCTACTAACCTTCCTTCAAAATTATTCATTAATAGACACAAACCAAAAAGTAAAGAGCTGTTCTTTCCTTAATGTAAGAGGACACGTTTCGTATCTTTAAAGGACATTAGGAAGGATAGTAGTTTTGTAAATTCTAACTTCATGTTTCTGGACAAAAAGCGGGTGCTAATCAATTTTTAAATTAAAAAATAACAAGTAATTATTTCTCACCTTTAATTTTGCCTTTTTTACTCCAACCATTTTGTTTTTTCTAGTTACCCTAATAGGTAGACCCTAAATACTTAATCCTTCAAAATTGTTTAGTAGCTATACTAATTCATGGAACCATAATGTTTGCAGGTTTTATCCCCACCTTCAGATCAATTATATACATTTTTAGTAGATATATTTATTCAGACTGTACGTTTTTTTATTAATGTACATAACTAAAAATATTACAATAATGTTTTCTTTTCAGTAAATTACAGTAATAATCCTTTTGTCATTTTATTTTTAACTCACTGCGGCATTTTCAAATTTTGAATTTTTTTATTTTCGGTTTTGGTATTGCCATGCTTGGTCATTGCTTATCATGAGATGATAGAATATTTTTTTTCAAATCACTAGTTATAATTTAACTAGATTTTAGAAAAAACAAAATCCCCTTACCTAATGATAATGCTATACCAAAAATAAAATAAACAAAAAAGAAAAGAATAATAGCTGATTATATAATGCAAAGTTTTATAAGTATTTATATAAACATATAATAATGTTTTAAAAATATAAATACCAAATACCTATGGTCATTGGTTCAGTACTTTTTATGAAAGCAGTGTTTCTCAACTGTCAATTGTTTTTCTAATTAAGGGTACACAGTTTATGAGACTGGGTGGACCTCGGGAAGGCTCTATAACCCACAGAGTTGAATCAAAGATACGTTGTAACAGTAAATAAATATCTGCCCAGCCGGATTCGACCCCAGGTCGATGGAGTTAGTAGCATTCTGCCTGAGTACGATCGCGCTCTCTTTAAAAAATACGCAAATAAGTAGAATCTGTATTAATTTGATATATTTGCATAGTCGTTATCATTATATGATTACTCTAGTGATACTTTAAATGTTTATGTTTATGAATTGCTTAAGGTAATAAAAATGTTGAAAGAAATATACTTGCCAACAAAACTATTTCTAAAAACGCACGAAAAGAGAAAAAAAAATATTTTTTTCACATGTTGGAAAAGAGCTGTGATAAGAACCCTATCCACCTCCTGCTATGTCAATCATGTCGACTCCTCCTGGGCCCGCCTAATGTCGTGAAGGTGATAATTTCCTGACGGAAATTGTCGACTGGGAGATAAATGTTTAGGTCCGTAGGTGCAACTTTAATTTCAATCCCTCCTCTTTTGAGGAGGGGGTGAGCACACCCCACTCAGGAAATGACTACTGCTGGCTATAACGGAATTATATGACAGAACGGAAAAGGTCATAACTGACAGAGATTCATTTCGAACCAGGGGCGGCGGAGAAAATGAAAATTTTTATTGAAACTTTACTGTTTCGAATATATGAAGGCTTAGCTGGTTTCTGCTGCGTGTTGGCCTTAGGACGGTTCCCTTTATTATTCTATCAAGTGGTTGAACGTTTCTGGATCTTATATTAACATTTCCTGTTCAAAAGTGGTTGCTTAGGTACTTTTGTTTTCCCTTTGTTTTGAAGTAATTAATTCTTTCATATAAATGCTGACCTTGATAATAGAAGTAAGAAAGTAAGAAACCACATTCACACCATTTTTACAGAAATACAGAAATAAATTATAACAAAATAATTAATAAAAAAAGATAGAAACAAAATAAAAATTCTTGTAAAATTTCTTGAACACCTTCATTTTTATGTACATATTTATATTCAGCCTGAGGAACACCAAACTTAGCTTATCTCCTTACTTGTGCAGATAAAGCAGGACTCCCGGATGTTCTCGGCGCTTCTCTCACAACCATGTCCCTGGTGCTAAGAGCCAATGAAGGCTGAGAGAGAGCGCTAATAGGTAAAAATAACATTCCGAGTTCAATCCAAACATTATTCCTGTTACTTTACTCAAGTAATATATTTTAATCATGTTTCACTTTAATTTAATGCGGATGCTTATGTTTCGATAAATAAACGTATTAATGTTTAGGATGATAGATTATTGATTAAAAATATTTAGCCAGAATATTATCACATGAGAAAAATGCTTAAATTCGTCTGTGGCTTTTTTATAAATTACTGTTCAATTTATATTTTTATGTTTTATCACACACTTGCATTTGCATATTATTTATAATTAATTATACGATACGATATTTCTTGATTTAGAAATTTTATACAGCTCTGTGATTTTGCTAATTTGAACCATGACCCTAGAAATTCAAATCAAATCTAATTTTCTTCGTAAGTATTTATCCTAAATTGTCTACTTTAGGTGTAAATATTTCTTTATTTTGGCAAAAATGCTTCTGGTAAATTAATAAAACTGAAGAATTAAAAATCAGATTTTCAACATTCCGTACTTAAACATGGTGTTTCCAGAATGTTCTTCTCAACAGGGATGTTTCCAGAGCCTTTTCAAAGAAAATGTTACGTCGAGTTGGGCATATTACAACCATGGAAGTGTTTGTGAATCCGGATTTTGGAGTTAACACTTGAAAAATGTGCTTTTTGTATAACTGGGTAGTAATTATAGAAGACTGCATTACTTAAAAAAGTTTAACTACTACGTAAAAAATAAATAATACATCATTTCTTGGAATAAATATTAAATTAATAAATTCTAGATACATTTTTAGGAATCAAATCTTTTCATGTCTTTAATTTTTGGCTTTATTTAAGTTTACTAAAAACTTCGTATTTTTTATTTAGTTCTCGTTTTTTTTTAAAGATTCGGTATACACTTCTTAGTTTAATAATAAAGTGAAATAAATGAATTAAGGAATAATTACGAGCTAAATGGTAGGTAAGGGTATGCAGATGATTGCGTGATATACCTGTCCTCTGCTTCTTAAATATTTTATTTGTGTCCAAAGGTTTCATTATCTTCACATCTTGTCACAAACTTCTATGTCGTCATTTTACGATAAAGGCTTATGATGTTTCATCAGTTAATATTAAATCTGGGCATTCTGTCGTAACGTCGAATATTGTTGTGTGATACATCACGAAAACGCTATTTTCCATGAAGATGTATTTTTCTGTGCGTCAACCTAATTATATAATTAACTTATTCCGCATTTTTTTTTATAAAGAAATAATTATATAAAGGTTCATTTCAAAGGTTATTCAAGTTGTAGGAAAAGGAAGATTTATCAAAAAAAGTTTGTTGGATTGATTATTTCATTACCATATTTATTATATATTTCTTTACACATTACCATTCAGCTGATCAGATACGACGCTAATTATTAACTGTCTAGGTGATTTAATTATTTTTATTTCTATACATGAAATTAATCCTATTGAAAGTTTTCTGACTACAAGCAGATGCAGGTTTGGTATATTGTCAAAAATTACCAAATGAATTAAAGCCAATAGTTTTCAAAAATATAAAAACAACTGTTGGAAAATGAGGGTCAATTTATATTTCTTTTTTGAATTTTACAGTTAAGGAGCAATGTTATTGGAGTTCTATCAGTGGGTAGATTCTCCACATGTTTTTATCATGTCACTATGTCACCTACAGCAAATTTACTTGTTGTATATATGTGTATACAGTTGTAAATATCAATAAATAAATTATTAAAAAAAAACAAAAAAACAGTTAAGGAGTTAAGGGGCATGGTATTCTGGTGACTTTCTGTTGGGTTCTATGGGAATTACTCATAGGAATAATTCTCATCTAATATAGACACTTCCATTAAATTTAAGTTACTGTTATAAAAATTAGATATAAATTTATCTTTATATATTTTTTTATGTTAACTTTTCTATTCAAAATACTAACGTTTCTGATGTATTTAATTGAAATCAAAATCATTTTGTAAGTTGCAATATATATATATATATATATTTTTTTTTTCCATTGTGTATCTTTTTTTTTTATAATGAATCAATTTATTTACGTGTCGAATAAGCCAGGATGGAATAACGATAGCCTTCTAGGATTGCATTGTAATATAAATAAACAAAACTGTAAAAAAAAAAAAAAAAAAATACAAAAATCTTGGTCTAAATCACACAATACATATAACAAACACCCAAACTTTCACAAGACTGTTGTGAGAGGTAATAGTGAGTCGAAAATCACAGTACCTAAAATGGCAGAGACCTATTATTAATCAGTTCAGATTATTTTTTCTCAACAGGCTTTGTATGTGACGTTAAAATATAATTTGAAGAAGGGGTCATTCTATTTCATTATAAAACTGGGTCATTCCTAACTTGTCAAGCTGTTTACATAAAGGGATTTATTTTTATAACATGATGAGATTTGTATTTTATAGTTTTTGTATATATTTGATATGATTCCTTTTTCAACTTTTTCAAATAAATTATTATACCTTGCTTCCATATTTAATTACAATTTTACTTTATTTGTCATGAAAATTAACAATACTAACTCAAACCTTTAATGTTTTTACACTTTTTTTCATTATAATTTTTATTTGAATCTTTCCAATAAATTCCTCTTGTACAACTTTGATACCTTTATTGACCGCCACCTGGACTATCCTCCTACAAAATTGCTTACAGTTTTAAGTGATATTTTTTTTAGAAAGTGCACCAAAAGCAGCTCTCTTAATGCGCAAAAAATATTATTTGAGGAAGTTAATCTTAATATACAATGATATAAGTAAAAATAAAAATATTGCACTCACAGGAGAATAATCTTCTTTTTAATGTAATGTTCATGTTTTTATTAAATTATTGTGAATATATCAATATTATATAGATTAATATATAAATATAGATCAAGGAATATGTTACATAGAGTTACCAGTCGAAGACATTTTCCTTCAGGTAGAGGGGAGTAGAGACTGATAAATGGCAGGATGTGGGCATTGAATGGGCTACTGTTGATAAGAGCAGAAGTATAGGCCATTATCGTGAGAGGTTAACCTTATCCGAGCAATTATCTAAGTCCAGATCTCCCTGTTGGAGGAATATTATTGGGAGCTGGCGACAGAACTGATCGTACTCCACCAATCCGGCCAGGAGGACCATAACAGTCCTCTAGAACAGGAGGGCGAATTTCACGGCCAGTCGGTTCCGATCAAGGTATCACAGTTGAAGGTTATTGGCCACTGCCACCCTCATCCTCCTGTCTCTTTCTTACCCCAAGTCCTAGCGGATTTCTATCTTTTGTTGTATTGTCAGATTTTATTTTCATGCGGCATACAAACAAAGGATCATACTACCAAATAAACATCATTTGACGTCGGAAACCTCTTATTAACTATAGAATAAAACTGGAGAATAAGCATTTTTCATTACACAATATGTTTAACTCTTAAAAATATTAAAATCGAAGGACTTTTTTATTTTAAAATTTGTTCTGTATTTTTGGAAAGTTTCGTTTTTTTTAAAATTTAATTTATGTATTTGGCTGTATTTACTTTACAAATAAATGTTTCTATCCGAGCCAGCGTTTCTTATGGTTTTTTTTTAGTCCAGTTCTCTGACAAGGAGACAAAGTCGATTTGAGGTGGCTTAACAACTGTGATAATGGACAGAAGTCATCAAACAATAATTATTCTCGAATAATCTTTCTCATTCATTGGCATCAACTCAAAAGAACGAAACAATAGTGAATTAATGAATAGATACTGTAGAGCTATTACGATTTTATAAAATGTATTGCCTAATCTTAATAATATATAAGACAATAATATTAGTAACTCTCTTCCCTCCAAATTTCTACACTTTTTGAAGTTTGGATTTGATTTTCGTTATGTCATAATTCGACCCTCAGGTCTTGTTAATTTTCCAACCTTCGCCAATTCTTCTTTACCTCACCAACCTCTGACATTTTCAATTGAATAAGGTAAATATTTTACTAATTCTGATGGTAAATGAGATTGTTAGATAAATTAATACGAGTGCCCTTTTTTATCTGTTTTTTAAATTCCAGCACAGTTTTAGTGCAAAACGTAAAAAAAAAAGAGAAATATCTTTGTTTTTTTTTCTATAGTACAATAAATTACTTTATTTACCATATGGTAGTACAGAGCTACAAATTACCTTCAAGAATGGTAATTAGAACAATCAATGGTATTCGTATAATTATCAAAATGTCCGAATGGCCTCAAATTCCTTTTCACAATTTTCGAAGTTAACCCTCATTCTTGTGCAAGAAATTCGCCATTATTAAACAGATCGATATTCTTCTTGGATAATAACCTTTATTCGTTTTCAGTATTTCCAGGATTACGAAAATGAGAAAATAGGAGAAGTGCAGTAAAAGCCCACTTACTATAAAATATAACAGCCTCTTTCAGTTCACTATAAGATCTTTTTCAACAAATACTTATAAGAATATTGCGTGACTCACAACGGATCAGCACTGCATTATATTGTTGGGGTAAACCTAAAATAATAAAACTAACTAGTATTGACCCAGTTGACCCATGACCATCTGATAAGGAGAGGTCGACCTAATTCTCAACTTTGCAATCTATTTATCAATTTGAGGTGATTATCAGGTTAAGAAGAAATATGAAAAAATGTGTCTCCCCAACTCGGTATGGCCTTTAGCGGAATGATTGAAGGCTATTTCAACAAAAACAGTGAATTTATTAACATCTTATTGTTTACTCTGGTCTAAATTTGATTTTTATATCTTAAATTATCATTTACTTCATTTGATTTACCTTTAATTTCTCAGTTCGTTTAAATACATACATATATTATATATA